>NC_053392.1:82376712-82422081 GCF_905171765.1 Bufo bufo
TGTCTGGCGAGTGTTCACCCCCCTCAGGGTTAAACAAAGGGTGGAGTATTGTAGGAAGGCGCAAGGGGCCGTCATTGATGGAAGGTATGAGTCGCCAAGATTCCTGGCCTCGGTGAGGTAAAAGGTCGGTAGTTTTAAGTGTCAGCGTAAGCAGTGCTGACTGACACTGTTAGTCGTTAGTATGGCTGTCAAGCCGATCTGTGACGGCTCTTACTGGGAGTAGCCAAAGTGCTGGGTGGGTGGCTTCTCCCCACGCTCCAGGTCTATATAGGTCTTTTGACCTATATAAAACCCAGCCAGAAGTCTCAGCTGGGTGTGGTTTATCCTCCATCTGACAGAGAAGCTGGGGAGTCTCTGTGAATTTGTGCCGTGCTAAAGGACTGAGAGCTGCATGCCGGGAAACAGGCCCCTAATGCCTGCTGTGGACTGCGGGTGGAAAACTGCTAACCAGGTGAATATTTTGTTCTATGGACATTGCATGGTTTGAACAAACACCAAGACTGTGAACGGTCATTTTGTTTTTTCTAATGTGTGAATAAACACCCAACTGTTTAAGTTAAAGACTTTGTGATTATCTTTATACTGCGTCCGCTAGCCTGTCTACCAGAGCAAAACCCCACACCATTTATTGTGTGAAGTACACCTGCACTGCATAAGTGACAGGGAAATTGATATAGTTAATCCGTCTGTTAGTTAGGTGCACATCATATACCCATTTATTGCGTGACAAAAACCAAAAAGGAAAAAAAAAAAAAAAGAAACACAGCAGCACAAGACCAAGGATGGTGGGTGCAGGTCCTCTCAGCCGCAGGCTTAGACGGCTATAGACACGTATAGTTTCCAAAGATGAGGCAGCACTCCAATGGATATAAAAGTGGATTCTTTATTCCCCTCTGTGCATTTATTGCGTGAGGTACACCTGCACTGCATACGTGACAGGGAAAATAATATAGTTAATCTGTCTGTTAGTTCGGTGGGTGGGACCTCAAAGAATGAGGAGAGCATGAAATAAGGGACGTGGCCCCGGTCGTGGTGCTGCTGGTGTAGGTGGAGCTCCTGTTGCAGGGAGAGGATGTGGTCGATCTGTGCCAGCTACAAAATAAAGCTCCTTTCTCAGGTGCACGTAGGCGACAGAACTTTCAGCATTATTTTGTAGGCCCGAATACTGGTGTACGAATGATGAGGCCAGAACAAGTAGAGGCGGTAGTAGATTGGGTGGCTGACAGTGCCTCGAGTTCCATCACATTTTCCCCCTCCCGGTCCCCTGCTGAAAGTGCAGAATTGGCACCTGCAGCCCATGGGCATCTGTCTTTCACCTCACCCCCTTGCAAATCAGCCAAGCAGTCTGAGCCCCAAGTCATGCAGAAGTCTCTTATGCTTTTTGATGACTCTGCTGGCAGGGTTTCCGAGGGTCGTCCACATAGCCCTGCTCCAGAAGTAGAAGAGATTGACTGCACTGATGCCCAACCACTTATGTTTTCAGGATGTGACCATGGGAGGACCACCGCAGCACATCTCTGATGATGACGAAACACAGATGTCAACTGCTGCGGCTTTCTGCAGTGTGCAGACCGACAAGGAGGGCAGGGGTGAAGAGTGGGTGGAAGATGATGTGAGGAATGATGAGGTCCTGGACCCCACAAGGAATCAAGGTTCATGCGAGTGACGTGTGCAGTTCGAAGGAAGAGGTGGTGGTCACACAGTGCCAGCCACACAGCAAAGAGGGAGCAGTGTGCAAAAGCAGAGTGGCCGTCCCCTAGCCAGTACGTCTGCCACTGCCCACCGCACCCAAAGACCGAGCACACCAAAGCTAGCTCAAGGAGTTCCCTGGCGTGGCAGTTCTTCAGACAATGTGCTGACGACCAAATGTGAGTGGTTTGCCGCTGTGCAATCAAAGCCTGAAGCAAGGCATACATGTTCTAAACCTGAGCACCACCTGCATGACCAGGCATCTAATGCAAAGAGCGAGCTGCAGTGGAGTAAACACCTCAAAAACCACAAAAGATCTCAGGCTCCTCCCTGGTCCCTCTTCGGCTACAGTCTTGGCCTCTCCCCCCCCCTCTGGGAGTGACAGTGGCACCTGCCACCCCGCAAAACAGAGCATGTGGCGGAAACGCCACCACATCCGTCACCAAGCATCTCCACAATGTCCCATGGAAGCGTTTCAGCTGTCCATCTCCCAAACACTGGAGAGAAAGAGGAAGTACCCCCCTACCCACCCGCGATCCCTGGCCCTGAATGCCTGCATTTCAAAATTTCCCGGCTGTCCCACAGTACGTTGTTCCCAACCGCCACTACTTTTCCAGGCAAGCCATTCCCTTCCCTGCACAACCAAGTGGCGGACAAATTAGGTGTGCACCTGCACAACGCCATCTGTGGCAAGTCCACATAACCACCGATACGTAGACCAGTAAGCACGTGCAGGGATTTTATATCTCCCTAACTGCACACTGGGTAAATTCAGTGGCGGCTGGGACTGAGGGCGGATAGCAGTTTGGTGGCATGTCCTTCTGCCACCAAGGATTGCAGGACGTTTCTCTTTGCCTCCTGTTGCCTCCTACTCTGCTTCCTTCTCTACCACCTCCTCATCTAGTCAGCTTCACCACCAACTTCAGCATAGCCAGGGGGGAAACGACAGCAGGCTGTTTTGAAACTCATCTGTTTGGGGGGAAAAACCCCACACCATGCAGGAGCTGTGGACGGGCATGGAACAACAGACTGATGAGTGGTTGGTGCCACTGAGCCTCAAGCCCGGCCTGGTGGTGTGCGATAATTTAAATCTCATAGCAGCTCTGGGCCTAGCCAGTTTGACGCACATCCCTTGCCTGGCACAAGTGCTGAATTTGGTGGTGCAGAGGTTCCTGAAAAAACTACCCCAATATGTCAGAGCTACTGCAGAAAGTGCTGTCCATCTGTGTGCGCTTTCGACATTCTCACCCTGCTGTCTCGCCTGTCCGCACTAGTGTTGAGCGCGAATATTCGAATAGCGAATATTTATCACGATTATTGCAACTTCGCTAATTTGCAAATATTTTGAATATAGTGCTATATATTCGCTATATCGAATATTCGTCATTTTTTTACATCTGAAAACATGATTCCTCCCTGCTTCTTTCTTGTGGGTTAATGAGTTACTGGCCCACAAGCAACTTAAGCAGGAAGGAATCATGTTTTCATATGGAAAAAAAATGACGAATATTCTAAAAAACAAATATATAGCATATAGCGAACATATTCGTTATTTAGGAATATTCATATATATTTTTTCAATGTGTACTGTTATTCCACTTTGGCATACTCCTCCCCGACAAGCGTCCCCGTCACCATGGGAACGCCTGTGGGTTAGAAAATACCATCGGATCTGAGTTTTCCTGAGATCGTGAAAACTCAGATCCGATGGTATATTCTAACCCACAGGCGTTCTCATGGTGATGGGGACGCATGTCGGGGAGGAGTACTGCCAAAGTGGAATAACAGTACGCATTGAAAAAAAAGACGAATATTCAAAATAACAAAATAACAAATATATTAGTTTTTAGAATATTCGTCATATTCTAAAAGAAGAATATAGAGCAATATAGCAAATATTCGTAAAATACACATATAGACTGCAATTTAGGAAATATAGTGCTATAAACTTTTTTCATAGTCGTAATTTTTTTTTACTTATGAACTTCAGATTTGAAGAAAAATTACAACTTTGAAAAAAAAGGTTATAGCATTATACAGTATTAGTTAAATTGCAGTCTATATGTGTATTTTACGAATATTTGCTACATTGCTATATATTCGTTTTTTAGAATATTCGTCATATTCTAAAGCAAGAATATATAGCAATATAGCTAATATTCGCTAAATACAAATATAGAGCAATTAGCTAATATAGTGCTATAATCTTTTTTATAGTCTTATTTTTATTTCTCTTCTGAACTTCAGATTTGGAAAAAATGTACACTATTAAAAAAAAATTATTATAGCACTATATTAGCTTAGCTAAATTGCTCTGTTTGTATTTTCTCGAATATTCGCTATATATTGCTATACGAGACCTGTGTGCCATGTTGCGCTGTTTCAAGTACTCCACCAACATGGCCAGTTCTGATGACACAGTTCTTAGCGTTGCCACTTCTATGTCTCCTTGAAAAAACGCTTCGGGTGATGATGGAAGAGGATGTGGCACAGGAGGAAGAGGATGGAACGTCTTAGCAGGAGGCAGCATTTCAGCAACATGGTGGAACAGTACGTGTACACACGCCTACACATACTGACTGATGGATCTGCCCCATGCAACTTCTGGGTCCTCCAAATTGGGCACATGGCCTGAGCTTGCCCTTTACGCCTCGGAGGTGCTAGCCTGCCCTGTGGACAGTGTGTTTAGCATGGCAGGGGGAGGGGGGGGAGGGTGATCACAGACAAGCACAGCTGCCTGTCCACAGCCAATGTGGACAGGCTCACGTTCATTAAAATGAACCAGGCGTGGATCCCACAGGACTTGTCCGTACCTTGTGCAGAATAGACAAGTATGCTGGCTGCACCCAGTCATTTTTATACTCCAGCGCACTTACTCTTTGTTTTCTTTTTTATATTTCCCAATGTTTTGGGGGTCTTCTCAAATTTATAAAATAAAAAAAATTACACAAAAATAGTGTTGTCTACCTCCTCCTCCTCCACCACCACTTCCACCTACACCGCCATGTCCACCGTCTCCTCAACCTTCTACTCCACTTTGACCTCCGCCTCCTAGTTCAAGATCATTTTATTTTTTATTTTTTTAATTCTATGTTATTTTAATTCATTTCCCTATCCACATTTGTTTGCAGGGCAATTGTCCTGCTCTTACCTCTATTTTGCTTCCTTTTGCAGCCCTCTAGCCCTTTCTATGACTTTTTTAAAGCCAATTTAGTGCTCCAAAGTTCAGGTCCCCATTAACTTCAATGGGGTTCGAACTTTGCGGCGCAAAGTTCCAGGTGTTCGCTCAACCCTACACGTCAGTGTTCTACGGACGTGTGCTGTTCGTGTTCTCCACGGACAGCACACGTCCCCATTTATTTTAATTTGTGTATTCACACATCAGTGTTTTAGCACGGTCGTGGGTCATTTTGGGTCGTGTTTTTAGCACGGAAGCATGCTCATTTTGTATGTGTTCACGGATTCTTCTCGCCCATTATAATCTATGGGTCGGATGCAACACGGATGCCATCCGTGTTTCATCAGTGTTTCACGGATGATTAGGAAGAGATGATTGAAAATTAGTGAATTTAATTAGTGAATTTAGTGAAACGTGGATGACACATAGAAATAAAAAAATGGACACAGGGATCCTTCACGGGCAGCTTCACGGATGCATCACTGACCACCTTTTCATGGATTTGAGCACAGACACGGACGTGTGAATGAGGCTTTACACAGGACTTGCAGGTACACCTAAGGCCAGGTTCACATCACAGTTTAGTTTTCCGTTATGATCCGTTAGAAGAACATAATAAAACACTAAACAATGGATTCTGTATTTTAGGCATTAGTTATGCACATTTTTTCATCAATTCTAGCTATTTCCGTCTAGATCCGTTATTTTAGAAAAAAAGAACAGCAGTCCTGGTGACTAGATGTTTACTGTGGGTCTAGTGTCAAAAACTTCTGATGATCAACAGGGAATGCTGTTGCTGTCGGGTCCAGAAGAGTAAGGGGGGGGGGGGGGCTCTAAATTTAGGCTAATACAGAGGGATGGTGAGACTAGTTAATTAAAGGGGTTATCCAAACTATAAAACATGCGCACCCCCCCCCCCCAATGCCGGCCCCTCATTTACGCTGCCTGTCCCCAAAAAAAAGTCGCCAAAAAAATAAATAAAAGATTTTCAATGGTGTTAAGGTCTGGACTCTGTGGTGGCCAATCCATGTGTGAAGATGATGTCTCATGCTTCCTGAACCACTCTTTCACAATTTGAGCCCGATGAATCCAGGCATTGTCATCTTGGGATATGCCCGTGCCATCAGGGAAGAAAAAATCCATTGATGAAATAACCTGGTCATTCAGTATGTTCAGGTAGTCGCTGACCTCATTCTTGGAGCACATACTGTTACTGAACCTAGACCTGACCAACTGCAGCAACCCCAGATCATAGCACTGCCCCACAGACTTGTACAGTAGGCACTAGGCATGATGGGGGCATCACTTCAGCTGCCTCTCTTCTTACCCTGATGCGCCCATCACTCTGGAACAGGGTAAATCTGGACTCATCAGACCACATGACCTTCTTCCTTTGCTCCAGAGTCCAATCTTTATGCTCCCTAGCAAATTGAAGCCTTTTTTTCTGGTTCGCCTCACTGATTAGTGGTTTTCTTACGGCTATACAGCTGTTCAGTCCCAATCCCTTGAGTTCCCTTCACATTGTGTGTGTGGAAATGCTCTTACTTTCACTATTAATGTGCCCTGAGTTCTACTGTTGTTTTTCTTCGATTTGATTTCACCAAACGTTTAAGTGATCGCCGATCACGATCATTCAGGATTTTTTTCCGACCACATTTCTTCCTCAAATACGATGGGTCCCCACTATCCTTCCAGTTTTTAATAAGGCGTTGGACAGTTCTTAACCCAATTTTAGTAGTTTCTGCAATGTCCTTAGATGTTTTCTCTGCTTGATGCATGCCAATGATTTGACCTTTCTCAAACAGACTAACATCTTTTCCACGACCACGAGATGGTGTCTTTCAACATGGTTGTTTAAGAAATGAGAAGCAACTCATTGCACCAGTTGGGGTTAAATAACTTGTTGGCAGCTGAAAGATAATAGCCCAGTAATTATCCAATAGGAGGCATACCTATTTGCTTAGTTAAATCCACCAAGTGGCTACTTTTTTTTGGGACATCGCAGTGTATATTATACTTACCTCGATCCCTGACACCCACGCTGTTTCTGCTCCCTACACAGTCGTCGCTGAATCTAAAACATCTGGCGAAAGGGGGGAGCGCAGCCAATAGCAGGGCGCAACAAACCTCCCTAGTATTGCGGGGGACACTAGGGAGGCTCGTCCCCATCGCGTCCTGCTATTGGCTGCTTCCCCCGTCGCGGATGTTTTGATCCGCGCAACAGGGAGATGCAGTGGTGGTCATGCAGGGAGCAGGAGCGATGCGGGTGCGGGAGCGGGTTAAGTATAATCTGTATGAGGGGTCTGGGCATTGGGGGGGCATTTTTTATAGTTTGGATAACCCCTTTAAGGCTGTAATGCAGCCAGATTTTAGCTTCCATATGTCAGTCCATAAGTCTGGGACCCAAGGTGAGTGTAATAACCTGGACTACAAGATCGTAAGGATGGACAATACTGTTAGTTCAGGTCATTAGACTCTGTTGACCTACTGTATTTTGGCTTTATTTACCATTAGAGGATGAAAATGTCAACTTCCCTAAGTATTAAAGGGCATCTATTGAGCAAATTTGTAGCTATGAAACGGGCTGACCTGTTACATGTGAACTTGGCAGCTAAAGGCATCTGTGTTGGTCCCATGTTCATATGTGCCCGCATTGCTGAGGAAAATGATGTTTTAATATATGCAAATAAGTCTCTAGGAGCAACGGGGGTGTTGTCATTACACCTAGAGGCTCTGCTCTATCTGCAACTGTGTGATAACGTTTTCATTGCCTGGTCCTGTATTCAAAGTGCAGAGGGTGTGGCAGTTGCAGAGAGAGCAGAGCCTCTAGGTGTAGTGGTAATGCCACCTTTGCTCCTAGAGGCTCATTTGCATATAATAAAACATCATTTTTCTTAGCTATGTGGGCACATAGGAAAATGGGACCAACAAAGATGCTCCCACAAGTATGCATACAGTATGGGAGTAATAAGGGTGATTTTGCATAGTGCTGATCAGCAACCCTAACAAAATTATGAGTGTGAACTCACCCCATGTGTGACGATGGGCTGCTGTTAGGCATTAAAGATACATTGCAACGCTATGTTATGTGCTGTTAATGCAGTGTCCCACTGCTAGGCAGTGCTCCACTGCAAAAAAGGGTTAACAATGTGCTAATGTATTTTTATTACCCCATAAAAAAAAATTTGAGCCACTAAATTCCAATTAGAAAGACAAATTTCTTTCAATAAAAATAAAAAAACAGAAGAAATAGGAAAGGATCCAACAAACAAATCCAGAGACATCAATACTCGTATTTCATAATACAGAGGTCCTAGGGTGTTCGGGACACGGCCGCGCTATGGTCAAGTACCGTGCAGCCAATTAGACTGCAGCTGCCTAACTAACGAAGACCTCACTAAGTGGCATAGCTATAGGGGTTGCAGCGGTCACAATTGCAACTGGGATTCTTATGGAAGTGCAGCTGGCATGGGGAGTGGTGAATGAAGTGCCATACTCACCCATCCTCCCTGGTCTTCTCCAGACCGCGCATCACTGTTCTAACAGCGTACAGAGTGGTATTACCATTTCTTCACCCTGCTACTGACTTTGATTGCTAACAATAATGTCATCCTTGTACACTGCTCAAAAAATAAAGGGAACACTTAAACAACACAATGTAACTCCAAGTCAATCACACTTCTGTGAAATCAAACTGTCCACTTAGGAAGCAACACTGAGTGACAATCAATTTCACATGCTGTTGTGCAAATGGGATAGACAACAGGTGGAAATTATAGGCAATTAGCAAGACACCCCCAATAAAGGAGTGGTTCTGCAGGTGGTGAGCACAGACCACTTCTCAGTTCCTATGCTTCCTAGCTGATGTTTTGGTCACTTTTGAATGCTGGCGGTGCTTTCACTCTAGTGGTAGCATGAGACGGAGTCTACAACCCACACAAGTGGCTCAGGTAGTGCAGCTTATCCAGGATGGCACATTAATGCGAGCTGTGGCAAGAAGGTTTGCTGTGTCTGTCAGCGTAGTGTCCAAAGCATAGAGGCGCTACCAGGAGACAGGCCAGTACATCAGGAGACGTGGAGGAGGCCATAGGAGGGCAACAACCCAGCAGCAGGACCGCTACCTCCACCTTTGTGCAAGGAGGAACAGGAGGAGCACTGCCAGAGCCCTGCAAAATGACCTCCAGCAGGCCACAAATGTGCATGTGTCTGCTCAAACGGTCAGAAACAGACTCCATGAGGGTGATATGAGGGCCCGACGTCCACAGGTGGGGGTTGTGCTTACAGCCCAACACCGTGCAGGACGTTTGGCATTTGCCAGAGAACACCAAGATTGGCAAATTCGCCACTGGCGCCCTGTGCTCTTCACAGATGAAAGCAGGTTCACACTGAGCACATGTGACAGACGTGACACAGTCTGGAGACGCCGTGGAGAATGTTCTGCTGCCTGCAACATCCTCCAGCATGACCGGTTTGGCATTGGGTCAGTAATGGTGTGGGGTGGCATTTCTTTGGAGGGCCGCACAGCCCTCCATGTGCTCGCCAGAGGTAGCCTGACTGCCATTAGGTACCGAGATGAGATCCTCAGACACCTTGTGAGACCATATGCTGGTGCGGTTGGCCCTGGGTTCCTCCTAATGCAAGACAATGCTAGACCCTCATGTGGCTGGAGTGTGTCAGCAGTTCCTGCAAGACGAAGCCATTGATGCTATGGACTGGCCCGCCCATTCCCCAGACCTGAATCCAATTGAGCACATCTGGGACATCATGTCTCGCTCTATCCACCAACGTCACGTTGCACCACAGACTGTCCAGGAGTTGGCAGATGCTTTAGTCCAGGTCTGGGAGGAGATCCCTCAGGAGACCGTCCGCCACCTCAACAGGAGCATGCACAGGCGTTGTAGGGAGGTAATACAGGCACGTGGAGGCCACACACACTACTGAGCCTCATTTTGACTTGTTTTAAGGACATTACATCAAAGTTGGATCAGCCTGTAGTGTGTTTTTCCACTTTCATTTTGAGTGTGACTCCAAATCCAGACCTCCAAGGGTTAAAAAATTTGATTTCCATTTTTTTATTTTTGTGTGATTTTGTTGTCAGCCCATTCAACTATGTAAAGAACAAAGTATTTCAGAAGAATATTTAATTAATTCAGATCTAGGATGTGTTATTTTTGTGTTCCCTTTATTTTTTTTGAGCAGTGTATTTATTCCAGGACCTTTACATTGTGCATTCATAATATTGCTCTGAAACTGTTATGCTCATGTAATGTTCCTGGTTGTCCAGCAGATGGTTGTGTGTATCTGGCAGAGGGATAGATCCTTAGCTAGAATGGAACTTACCATTCCATTCGCCAACTTTTGGGCAGAAGTGGGCCAGTCCTCTTTTCTACCAAATGGAGGGGTTTTAGTTTTAGTTTATTCAAGTCTAGATAGTAGAGCTGAGAAGACAAAAAAGATGGAGCAGTGAGGGGAATTGTTCGCCTCCTGCAACAGGAGTCCCTTAAGAGGGAAAGCAGCTCATAGAGCACCATGACTTCTTGCAGATTTACCTACAGAGTGTCACAAGGGGTTCAACAGCCAAAGGCACCCCACTCCAGAGATACCAGAACAGTCCTAAAGTCCAGATGCCAGAATAGAGCTGAGTTTAGCACAGCAGAGAGAGAAAGCAGAGTTATCAAGTTTGACTGCCAGTTTATGCCAAAGCCTGCTGGAACTAAGAGAAAGCCTGAAAATTGTCTAGATGCAAGTTTAAGTAAAGCTGTTAAACTTTATCAAGCTCTGGACTCGACTTATTCTCCATCTAACCCTGTGGAGCGACGGTATGCAGGTAGGAGCCCCGTGACACACAAAGAAAACTGTTAAGGCCGCACCACACCACTCGGCCTTTCTATAAACCTGGGACACGATCGGCCCTGGGTGGGCGGCACGTTGAAAACTCTGTATTATATAGAGGTCTGATCTGAGGCCTGATATGGGAGTCTAATTTGAGGTCTGATATGGGGGTCTGATCTGAGGACTAATATGGGCTCTGATTTGAGGATTTGATATGGGGGTCTGATCTGATATGGGGTCTGAACTGAGGATCTGATATGGGGGTCTGATTTAAAGTCTGACATTAGGGTCTGATCTGAAAGGTAAGTGGGTCTGTAAGGGGGTATTTTTGTGCTGGTATACATTATAAGGTGCTATTTTTGTGCTGGCACACATTATAAGTAGAGTTGAGCAGACACCTGGATGTTCGGGTTCGGCAGGTTCGGTCGAACCTGAAGAAAAGTTCGGGTTCGGGACCCGAACTTGGCCCGAACTTGACCCCGAACCCCATTGAAGTCAATGGGGACCCGAACTTTTGGCCACTAAAATGGCTCTAACATAGTCCTAGAAAGGGCTAGAGGGCTGCAAAAGGCATCAAAATGTGCTTAAGAGCATGGTAATTGTTCTGCAAAAAAATGTGGATAGGGAAATGACTTAAAATAACATAAAATACAGAAAAAAATAAAATAAAATCTGGATATAGGAGTAGGAGGTTGAGGAGGCGGTGGATGGGTGGATGTGGTGGTGTAGGTTGACGTGGCGGTGTAGGTGGAAGCGGCGGTGAAGGAGGAATAGGTAGCCAACACTGATTTTATTTTATTTTTTTAAATTGGGGTATCCCCCAAAATATTAAGACATATAACAAAATAAAACAAAGAATAAGTGCACTTGAGTACAAGAATGAATGGTTGAGGCTGGTATAAATGTCTTTTCTTCACAAGGTACGGACAAGTCCTGTGGGATCCATGCCTGGTTCATTTTAATAACCGTAAGCTTGTCCACATTGGCTGCGGCCTGTGATAATGCTCTCTGCCATTCTAAACACACGTTCACACTATACACTGGCTGCAGGGCAGGTCAGCACCTCCAAGGCTGACAAAGCTTTTCCACATTTGGGCCATGCTAACCCTGCCTTCTCAGATGCTGGCAGTGCCCCAGCTGCGTTGGCAACCTCTTCCTCCTCCTCTGCCTTCGCCTTATGCATCCACTGTGCCCCCGTTGTCAGGTGGGAATGCCATCAGCAGCGTGCGCTTGTAGTTGCGCATCTTCCGATCCGTAACAGATGTTTTCACTAAATTTAGTTCCCTGTCAGCAATGCAGAGCAGGGGTTCATTCACGGCAAAAGGGGGTTCATGTCACCCAGCAATAGAACAGAGGATGTTGAGAGATTTAGGCCCCTGTCAGCAATGCAGAGCAGGGGTTCATTCACGGAAAAAGGGGATTCATGTCACCCAGCAATAGAACAGAGGATTTAGAGAGAACGAGGCTCATGTCACACAGGCACAGCAGGGGTTCATTCACGGCAAAAGGGGGTTCATGTCACCCAGCAATAGAACAGAGGATTTTGAGCGATTTAGGTCCTTGTCACCCAGGCACAGCAGGGGTAATTCACGGCAAAAGGGGGTTAATGTCACCCAGCAATAGAACAGAGGATTTTGAGAGATTTAGGCCCTTGTCACCCAGGCACAGCAGGGGTTCATTCACGGCAAAAGGGGGTTCATGTCACCCAGCAATAGAACAGAGGATTTTGAGAGATTTAGGCCCTTGTCACCCAGGCACAGCAGGGGTTTATTCACGACAAAAGGGTTTCATGTCACCCAGAAATAGAAGCAATGAAAAAAAGGTGGTCCTGAGGGGAAAAGGTGCAGAAGCACCCTCCCGGGGTGTACTGCTCTGTAACGAGAGATATGTGAAAAATAGGGGGCAGTAACGTATTAAAACCTAGAGTTTATTAGGACAATTAAGATCCTAAGATAGGGAGGAAAAAGCCCCTACCAGACAAACTAAACAAACATCGATGAGGGACCTACATAAATAAGTCACCTGCAGGTCACGTCCACTACCACACTAAAAAAGGGGAGGGGGTGGAACTGACTAACAAACAGACACTGTATTGAGTCTACGGCAGTGTGCCATAGATCTATTAATATGCCAAGAGGCGAGAAAAAAGGGTAGATCTTACCGGTAGTACATGTCAGGACCTTGTAGTCCAATACATAGGAGGTGGAGGAGATTCTTGTGTTTGAATATGTCCTCTAATCTGTTGTACCTTGGTGCCAAAGGGCTACAGGGAAAGTCTGTCCCTGTTAATGCCCTACTTGGCCTATTAATCCCTAAGGTAACCTCCTAACACGGGGTCCTTTCCCCGCAAGGGGTGGCCCCGTCCGGAACCTGACCCTAATTAGTAAACCCTAGATAGCCCTGTGGGGACAGAGGAATTGGCCCTATTGGGGGTAAGAGCTAGCAGGGTGTGAGGAACTAGTGATGGTAGATATATTCAAAGTCCCTACGCGTTTCGTTTTGGAATATATCAAACTTTAAAGGGAAAAGGGGGTACCTCCACTTCAAAAAGACCCCCTAACTCATCAGGGGACAGGGGTCAAAAGTAGAGGAAGTATCCACGCTCCTAACACAGCTGGATGATTATCTCAGATGGAGGGAGGGGGGCAGGGCCGGCGCCACCAGTAAGGCGACTTAGGCAGTCGCCTAGGGCGCCATGCAGCAGGGGGCGCCCGGCGCCCGTTGCGGTAAAAAAAAAAATAAAAAAATAATTGCTTATATAAGTTCGGGCGGCCGGCCGCGCCCCTCATGCGGTGCCGCCTGAGCGGCTGAGGCTGAGCGCTTGCCGCTCTAAAGAATCCTGCCTGCGCCTGCTGTGTGCTGTTGTTAATGTAGCGTGGCTGAGCTCTGTTCGGTCCACGGTACAGGAGGATTTGTTTCCTGTACCCGGCCGGACTGACAGGAAGTGCACACTAAGTGAGCACTTCCTGTCAGTCTGGCCGGGTACAGGAAACAAATGCTCCTGTACCGCGGATCGAACAGAGCTCGGCCACGCTACACTAGAGGTGGGGGAAAAGAGAGTGACAAGGGGGGAGGGGGGGTGGAAATAATGAGTGACAAGGGGGTGGAAATAATGAGTGACAAGGGGGGTGGAAATAATGAGTGACATGGGGGGAAATAATGAGTGACAAGGGGGGAATAATGAGTGACAAGGGGGGAGGGGGGGAATAATGAGTGACAAGGGGGGAGGGGGGAATAATGAGTGACAAGGGGGAGGGGGGAATAATGAGTGACAAGGGGGGAATAATGAGAGTGACAAGGGAGGGGGGGAAATAATGAGAGTGACAAGGGAGAGGGGGGAGAGAGTGACAAGGGAGGGGGGAGAGAGTGACAAGGGGGGGGGATAATGAGTGACAAGGGGGAGGGGGGAATAATGAGTGACAAGGGGGAAGGGGGGAATAATGAGTGACAAGGGGGAGGGGGGGAATAATGAGTGACAAGGGGGAGGGGGGGAATAATGAGTGACAAGGGGGGAATAATGAGAGTGACAAGGAGGGGGGGGAAATAATGAGAGTGACAAGGGAGGGGGGGAATAATGAGAGTGACAAGGGAGGGGGGGAGAGAGTGACAAGGGAGGGGGGGAATAATGAGTGACAAGGGGGGAGGGGGGAATAATGAGTGACAAGGGGGGGAGGGGGGAATAATGAGTGACAAGGGGGGGGTGGAAATAATGAGTGACAAGGGAGGTGGAAATAATGAGTGACAAGGGGGGTGGAAATAATGAGTGACGGGGGGGGGGAATAATGAGTGACAAGGGGGGAGGGGGGAATAATGAGTGACAAGGGGGGAATAATGAGTGACAAGGGGGGTGGAAATAATGAGTGACAAGGGGGGTGGAAATAATGAGTGACAAGGGGGGGGAATAATGAGTGACAAGGGGGGAGGGGGGAATAATAAGTGACAAGGGGGGAAGGAGGGAATAATGAGTGACAAGGGGGGAATAATGAGTGACAAGGGGGGAGGGAATAATGAGTGACAAGGGGGGAGGGGGGGGAATAATGAGTGACAAGGGGGAGGGGGGAATAATGAGTGATCAAGGGGGGAATAATGAGAGTGACAAGGGAGGGGGGGGAAATAATGAGAGTGACAAGGGAGGGGGGAAATAATGAGAGTGACAAGGGAGGGGGGAAATAATGAGAGTGACAAGGGAGGGGGGAATAATGAGTGACAAGGGGGAGGGGGGAATAATGAGTGACAAGGGGGGAGGGGGAATAATGAGTGACAAGGGGGGAGGGGGGGAATAATGAGTGACAAGGGGGAGGGGGGAATAATGAGTGACAAGGGGGGAGGGGGGAATAATGAGTAACAAGGGGGGAGGGGGGGAATAATGAGTGACAAGGGGGGAGGGGGGGAATAATGATTGACAAGGGGAGAGGGGGGGAAAATGAGTGACAAGGGAGAGGGGGGGAATAATGAGAGTGACAAGGGAGAGGGGGGGAAATAATGAGAGTGACAAGGGAGAGGGGGGGAATAATGAGAGTGACAAGGGAGGGGGGGGGAGAGAGTGAAAAGGGAGAGGGGGGGGAGAGAGTGACAAGGGGGGGAGAGTGACAAGGGAGGGGGGGGAGAGAGTGACAAGGGAGAGGGGGGAAATAATGAGAGTGACAAGGGAGAGGGGGGAATAATGAGAGTGACAAGGGAGGGGGGGGAGTGACAAGGGAGAGGGGGGGGAGAGAGTGACAAGGGAGGGGGGAGAGAGTGACAAGGGAGGGGGGGAGAGTGACAAAGGAGGGAGGGGGGGAAAGAGAGTGACAAGGGAGTCCCCAGTGCCAGACCAAGAGCCAGACTGCAGCCAGAGACCAGATCATCTTATTGTCCTGGTGGTGAGTAGACAATGCAATATGTTTATTATGTAATTGTTTAGGTATTAATACTACATTGGAAACTAATTTACCTCACATTTAGGGTCTATTCACACATCCGTGTGTGTTTTGCGGATCCACAAAACACAGACAGTGGCAATGTGCGTTCCGCACTTTGCGGACCGCACATTGCCGGCACTATTGCGGACAAGAATAGGACATGTTCTATTTTTTTCAGGATCGGAATTGCGGATCCGGGTCCGCAGTTCCGGATCGGGGCCGCACGTTGTGCGGCCCCATAAAAATGTATGGGTCCGCAATTCCGTTCCGCTACAAAAAGGGACGGCTACAAGAAGCTGGATTAACCCTAAGGGAAACATAGCAGTTCTTTTAATTTAAAAGCTGAGAAAGGGGTGGAACATGATATGGGCAGATCATCTGATAAGGGGGGGGGGGGGGGCGGCAA
This sequence comes from Bufo bufo, assembly GCF_905171765.1. Lineage (NCBI taxonomy): Eukaryota > Metazoa > Chordata > Amphibia > Anura > Bufonidae > Bufo > Bufo bufo. The sequence continues at coordinate 82,392,719 of NC_053392.1, forward strand.
TTTTTATCTTGCCTAGGGCGGCAAAAATCCTTGCACCGGCCCTGGAGGGGGGGGGGGGGGGAACGTAAAGGTTGTGCAGACTTAGATGGACCGGTGCGGTCCAAATCAACCCAGCAGGTAGGAGAACAACAAAAGGAATCCATTCAGATACTGGACCTCGCTGCAACATTTACAGGCATGACATATAATGAGTGGGTTTGCTTACTGTGTGTCTCATGGAGCGCGTATGGCCTCTACCATGGGAAGCGGCAGGACAGTCTGGTGTGCCGCCTATCTATCGGCGTCTGACGCCGCTACTATGCGCGCCGCTTAGTTTAAATGGACGGAGCGGATTGGCAGTGCGCCTGCCTGAGGGGCGCGGCCTCCGCCACATAATCGCGTGTGTGTCATCTGACGCGGCAGCCGCATCCCTCCTTGTGCATGCGCACTTGCCGTATGGATAGCCTATTCGCCGCGCGGCTTCAGTGACATCATAGTACGCTCATAAGCGCCGTGGCCTGGAGGCGTGATCCAGGGCGGAGCGCGGCGTCGGCTGTACATTAGAGGTAGCGGGCATGGGAGGAGTCGCTGAAAAAGTCAAAGCAACTCCTACTACTACATTCCCGCTAGTGCTGGGGGCGAAAATAAACATCACCACCAGCGTAGGACCTCAGAGGGGGCATTTAAAGGCAGGCAACCCCATTAAACCTAGATAGGGTATAGTAACTATTTGATGGGTAATAGTATTAAGCGCTTAAACTGTGTGGTCATATACTAGAGTGACACCTGCTAGTGACAGATAGGTGCAGAAACCAAAAACCAAAAAAACAACAACCAAAAATGACCGCAGAATAAGGCTACAAGGGTTAACCCTTGTTAGTGCTAAGTTAGGCAAGGAGACAGAAGTTGGACAGTCAAATGGAAGTGCCTATGAAGACGCCCCCAAGTGACCAACTGCAGATGGAAGGGGTGAAATATATGGGGACCTGAGAGGTGCCGGATTGACCCCTGGTCCACCTATATAGGCAGCCCATCCCATGTAACAACTGAGTAGTGATATATGCCAGGAAACTATACTGGGTCACAAAAAGCAGCCAAATTGTAGCTGGTCATTCAATCCATGGGGGCTGGTGGTTTTCAGCCTGAATATCCACCAGCACTCCCTCTGGAGAATCCTCTTGTCCCAGTCCCCTCCACGTGATGGCTTCCTAATCACTTCTAACCCTACAAATGTGACTACTGACACCCGCCCATCATGGGCCGAGTGGACATGTCTCGCTACCGGGGTATCCCTGTTATTGCGGATATCGCCCATGTGCTCGCCTATACGTATCCGCAGCTCCCTACGGGTCTTACTCACGTACCTGATACCACACTCGCAGGTAAGGAGGTAAACCACTCCTACAGTGCGACAGTTAATGAAATCCCGTATCAGGTGGGCGGAACCCGTACAGTCGAGTGTCACTGATTTACTTTGGGTAACGTACTTGCAAAAGCTACTGCGGCCACATTTGGAACATTCGTTTATCGGTTTATCAAGCCACGTCCTCCTTTTGGGAGGATTGTAGTGGCTGTGCACAAATTAATCTCTAAGGTTAGTCCCTCTCCTAAAGGTCACTGATGGGTAAGGGCTGACAACATCTGCCAGATCCGGATCCATCAGAAGAGTATCCCAGTTGCGTGCTAGGATCTCTTTAATTTTCCTGGCCGCTGAATCAAATGTGCTGATGATTCTTAACTTCTTTTGTGGCTCGGTTTTGGGACCCCCCATGGGATGTAGGAGTGTTGTGCGTGTCACCTGTATAGCCCTCTGATAAGCTTTTCTCAGCATGTTGTCAGGATAACCTCGTGCACGAAAGCGCTGTCTTAGCTCATTTGCCTGTCGTTTGAACTCTCGTGGTTCCGAGCAGTTACGCCTGAGTCTCAAGTATTGGCCAACAGGAATCCCACGCTTCAATGGCTTAGGATGACTGCTGTCCCATCGAAAGAGTGAGTTTGTCGATGTCTCCTTACGAAAGATAGTGGTTTGCAGACCCCCTTTGATGTCTCTGGAAATACAGATGTCCAGAAAGGGCAGATTGTTACGTACTATCACTGACGTGAACCTGAGATTAATGGTGTTAACATTAAGTTCCTCCACCAGCCTCTTGAACTCGTCCTCCGGCCCGCTCCACAGTATGAAAATGTCATCTATGTAGCGGGCCCAGAGGACAATGTACTTTGTGTACCAATTAGGTGCATCACCGAATACCATGGTCTCCTCCCACCAGCCCAGGAGCAGATTTGCGTAAGATGGTGCACAAACAAACTGCCCATCGCGGTGCCCCTGAGCTGGTGGTATATCCGGCCGTCGAAGAGAAAACAATTGCTGGTCAATACAAAATTCAAGAGTTGGAGAACCAGTTCATTATGGGCAGAGAACTGTAGTCCTCTTGCTCTCAGAAAATATGCTGTAGCTGAGAGACCCTTATCATGGGGGATGGAGGAATATAAGGCCTCGACGTCAATCAGTGCTAGAAACCAGTTGGGTTCTAAATTGAGGTTCTCTAATTTGGCGAGAAGATCTCCTGTATCTCTCACATAGGACGGGAGAGATTGTACAAATGGGCCTAATATGCGGTCCACATAAATCCCGCTATTCTGTGTCAGGCTTCCTACCCCGGATACAATTGGCCGGCCCTTAAGGGGCAACGTGCCCTTGTGGACCTTGGGTAGGCAGTAGAAGGTTGCCATAACCGGATGTGCTGGAAAGAGGAACTCAAGCTCGTCGCTACTGATGAACCCATCCATCTAGGCTTTTCTCAAGATCTCTATTAGTTCCAGCTGGAACCTTGGTGTGGGGTCAGATGATAGTGTCTCATAGCTTTGTTTATCGCCCAGTAATGTGAGACACATGTTGCGATACGCGGAGGTATCCAAGATGACCACATTACCCCCCTTGTCGGAGGGCTTGATCATAATGTTGGTATCTGCGGATAGCTCCCCTATCGCCTGTCTCTCCTTCCTATTACAATTAGGCCTAGTTAAGGTGGGAATTATCCCGGCAATTTCAGTAATGGTCTGTTTTAGGAAGACATCGATACAAGAGATGTCTCCCGCTGGTGGCATTTTACTGCTTCTATTCTTAAGATCTGTAAAGGGACCTCTGCCGTCTGGATTATCTGGCATAGTATCGAGGTTAAACAGGAAGTGTACATCACCTAGGATCTCCACCGGTACGCCTAACTCCCGACTTTCTTTTTTGTCCCTAAGCCTGAAGTGTTTATGCCACTTCAGCTTGCGGGCGAACAGGTGGAGATCCTTGGTCCAGCGGAATAAATCAAATTGAGTGGTAGGGACAAAGGATAAGCCTCGTCTCAAAACACTGGTCTCCACTTCTGTGAGGGCACGTGATGACAAGTTGATTACCAACTTATCCTCAGTACACCCTATTGGTTGGGTGGGAGTATGGTATTCCGATTCCGTAGTGGGTAGTGCATCGGTTGTTCTAAAAAAGAAGAAGCAGAAGATGACTGTGAGGCAGATGACGGTGGGGCAGGGGGTGCACATTGTGTCTGATAATTTGGCTGATTAGTATTGTATCGGCTGCCCCGACGCCTGGGTCTATAACCACCACGTCCCCGTTCTTAATGCGACTAGATGGGGTAAGAGATATGCGGAGACCGCGGGGTACGATTCCCTGTTTTATGTAATTTTCTAGGCCCTGAACCTCCCACCAGGAACTAATATGCTCTTTATAAATGCGGGTCAATTCGGCAAATGCCCAATTCAGGGTGGGGGTGTATATCTTCTGCGTGAAGCCAAGACTGTTTTTTCAGAACAAATCTTTACGCAGAAGAAATACACCCCACCCTGAATGGGGCATTTGCCGAATTGACCCGCATTTATAAAGAGCATATTAGTTCCTGGTGGGAGGTTCAGGGCATAGAAAATTACATAAAACAGGGAATCGTAACCCGCGGTCTCCGCATATCCCTTACCCCATCTAGTCGCATTAAGAACCCTGAACTACTAAAAAAGTGGGAAATGGAGGCCACTAATAGTTCCCTTAGGTTCATGCAGATATTGCTGGAGGAGGAAAAGGGGTTACTTGCAAGAGTGGAGAGTAGCCTTGCGGATCAAATTGACACAACAAAAAAGTTCCATCTAGAAGCAGAGCTCAGTGCTAAAGAAAACCATCTACAGAACACTATTGAGAAATACCAATATTATCTCAAGGAGCGCAAGCACAGACAGTTTGCTAGGGACTCCCAGTATTTAACCACTTCCCATCTGGGCCATTTGCCCCCTTCCTGACCAGGCCAAATTTTGCAAAACTGACATATCTCACTTTATGTGGTAATAACTTTGGAACGCCTTTATTTATCCAAGTCATTCAGAGATTGTTTTCTCGTGACACATTGTACTTCATGATAATCATAAATTTGAGTCAAAATATTTCACCTTTATTTATGAAAAAATCCCAAATTTACCCAAAAATTAGAAAAATTTGCAATTTTCTAAATTTCAATTTCTCTGCTTTTAAAACAGAAAGTGATACCTCATAAAATATTTATTATTTAACATTCCCCATATGTCTACTTTATGTTGGCATCATTTTGGAAATGTCATTTTATTTTTTTAGGACGTTAGAAGGCTTAGAAAATTAGAAGCAATTCTTCAAATTTATAAGAAAATTGCCAAAACCCACTTTATAAGGACCAGTTCAGGTCTGAAGTCACTTTGTGGGGCCTACATAGTAGATACCCCCATAAATGACCCCATTGTAGAAACTACACCCCTCAAGGTATTCAAAACCGATTTTACAAACTTTGTTAACACTTTAGGCGTTCCACAAGAATTAAAGGAAAATGGAGATCAAATTTCACTTTTTTGTCAGATTTTCGATTTTAATCAATTTTTTTCTTTAACACATCGATAGTTAACAGCCAAACAAAACTCAATATTTATTACCCAGATTCTGCGGTTTACAGAAACACCCCACATGTGGTCATAAACTGCTGTATGGGCACACGGCAGGGCGCAGAAGAAAAGGAACTCCACATGGTTTTTAGATGCCATGTCCCATTTGAAGCCCCCTGATGCACCCTTGCAGTAGAAACTCCCAAGAAGTGACCCCATTTTGGAAACTAGGGGATAAGGTGCCAGTTTTATTAGTACTATTTTTGGGTACATATGATTTTTTGATCATTCATTATAACACTTTATGGGGCAAGGTGACCAAAAAATTGGTTGTTTTAGCACAGTTTCTATTTATTTATTTATTTTTACAGCGTTCACCTGAGGGGTTCAGTCAAGTGACATTTTTATAGAGCAGATCGTTACGGACGTGGCGATACCTAATATGTATACTTTTTCTCATTTATTAAAGTTTTACACAATAATAGCATTTTTGAAACAAAAAAATTATGTTTTAATGTGTCCATGTTCTGAGAGCTATAGTTTTTTTATTTTTTGAGATATTTTCTTATGTAGGGGCTCATTTTTTGCGGGATGAGGTGACGGTTTTATTGGTACTATTTTGTGGGACATACGCGTTTTTGATCACTTGGTGTTGCACCTTTTGTGATGCAAGGTGACAAAAATTGCTTGTTTTGACACAGTTTTTTTTATTTTTTTTTTACGGTGTTCACCCGAGGGGTTAGGTCATGTGATATTTTTATAGAGCTGGTTTTTACGGACGCGGCAATACCTAATATGTATACTTTTTTTTATTTGTTTCACTTTAACACAATAATAGCATTTTTGAAACCAAAAAAATGATGTTTTAGTGTCTCCATGTTCTAAGAGCTATAGTTTTTTTATTTTTTGAGAGATTTTCTTATGTAGGGGCTCATTTTTTGCGGGATGAGGTGACGGTTTTATTGGTACTATTTTGTGGGACATAAGCGTTTTTGATCACTTGGTGTTGCACTTTTTGTGATGCAAGGTGACAAAAATTGCTTGTTTTGACACAGTTTTTTTTTTTTTTTTTTACGGTGTTCATCCGAGGGGTTAGGTCATGTGATATTTTTATAGAGCTGGTTTTTACGGACGCGGCAATACCTAATATGTATACTTTTTTTTATTTGTTTCACTTTAACACAATAATAGCATTTTTGAAACCAAAAAAATGATGTTTTAGTGTCTCCATGTTCTAAGAGCTATAGTTTTTTTTATTTTTTAAAAGATTTTCTTATGTAGGGGCTCATTTTTTGCGGGATGAGGTGACGGTTTTATTGGTACTATTTTGTGGGACATACGCGTTTTTGATCACTTGGTGTTGCACTTTTTGTGATGCAAGGTGACAAAAATTGCTTGTTTTGACACCGTTTTTTTTTTTGTTTTTTTTACGGTGTTCATCCGAGGGGTTAGGTCATGTGATATTTTTATAGAGCTGGTTTTTACGGACGCGGCAATACCTAATATGTATACTTTTTTTTATTTTTTCTATTTTTAATTTTTTTTTTTCATTCCTTACTTGGGGACATTTTTTTTTTTTACATGTGAAACTTTTTTTTATTTTTTTATTTTCAACCTTTTATTTTTATTTTTTTTATTTTACACTTTTCGTCCCCCATAAGGTCATACAAGACCTCTGGGGGACATTTACTTGATTATTTTTTTTTTTTTCACAGTTGATTTCTCCTGTAACTGGGGCTGACATAGTAGCCCCAGTTACAGGACAAATACACCCCTATAGAGGCTGTACAACAGTAATCCAGCGCTGTACAGCCTCAGAGCAGGGCTGATCGAGGTCTCTGAGAGACCTCACACAGCTCCTGCACACTCCGGTCACGGTGAGCGCTGTGTCTGCAGCGATCCGGAAGGCAGGGACACCTGGGCACTGTCCCTGCCTTGTCTTAGGGTTGCCCTGCTGTCACTGACAGCGGGCAACCCGATCAGCAGCTGCACGATTAGCGTGCAGCTGCTATTTCTGAAAGGACGTTTTAGAACGTGCTTTCAGAAATAGACGTCCACCCATAGGACGTTTATATCCTATGGGCGGACGTGAAGCGGTTAAAGGAGAATAAAGTGTACCTGTTTCAAACTAAACCTGATAATCCACAAAGAACGGACGTCTCCACCTCCGAAACAGACGCCTCTGACAACGAGAGGGATAGATACCCCAAGAATAGGGGACGGGGACGTGGTGGTTATAGACCCAGGCGTCGAGGCGGCCGATACAATACTAATCAGCCAAATTATCAGACACAATGTGCACCCCCTGCCCCACCGTCATCTGCCTCACAGTCATCTTCTGCTTCTTCTTTTTTAGAACAACCGATGCACTACCCACTACGGAATCGGAATACCATACCCCCACCCAACCAATAGGGTGTACTGAGGATAAGTTGGTAATCAACTTGTCATCACGTGCCCTCACAGAAGTGGAGACCAGGGTTTTGAGACGAGGCTTATCCTTTGTCCCTACCACTCAATTTGAGTTATTCCGCTGGACCAAGGATCTCCACCTGTTCGCCCGCAAGCTGAAGTGGCATAAACACTTCAGGCTTAGGGACAAAAAAGTCGAGAGTTAGGCGTACCGATGGAGATCCTAGGTGATGTACACCTCCTGTTTAACCTCGATACTAACTAGATAATCCAGACGGCAGAGGTCCCTTTACAGATCTTAAGAATAGAAGCAGTAAAATGCCACCAGCGGGAGACATCTCTTGTATCGATGTCTTCCTAAAACAGACCATTACTGAAATTGCCGGGATAATTCCCACCTTAACTAGGCCTAATTGTAATAGGAAGGAGAAACAGGCGATAGGGGAGCTATCCGCAGATACCAACATTATGATCAAGCCCTCTGACAAGGGGGGTAATGTGGTCATCTTGGATACCTCCACGTATCGCGACATGTGCCTCACATTACTGGGCGATAAACAAAGCTATGAGACACTATCATCTGACCCCACACCAAGGTTCCAGCTGGAACTAATAGAGATATTGACAAAAGCCAAGATGGATGGGCTCATCAGTAGCGACGAGCTTGAGTTCCTCTTTTCAGCACATCCGGTTATGGCAACCTTCTACTGCCTACCCAAGGTCCACAAGGGCACGTTGCCCCTTAAGGGCCGGCCAATTGTATCCGGGGTAGGAAGCCTGCCACAGAATAGCGGGATTTATGTGGACCGCATATTAGGCCCATTTGTACAATCTCTCCCGTCCTATGTGAGAGATACAGGAGATCTTCTCGCCAAATTAGAGAACCTCAATTTAGAACCCAACTGGTTTCTAGCATCGATTGACGTTGAGGTTTTATATTCCTCCATCCCCCATGATAAGGGTCTCTCAGCTACAGCATATTTTCTGAGAGCAAGAGGACTACAGTTCTCTGCCCATAATGAACTGGTTCTCCAACTCTTGAATTTTGTATTGACCAGCAATTGTTTCCTCTTCGACGGCCGGATATACCACCAGCTCAGGGGCACCGCGATGGGCTGTTCTTGTGCACCATCTTACGCAAATCTGCTCCTGGGCTGGTGGGAGGAGACCATGGTATTCGGCGATGCACCTAATTGGTACACGGAGTACATTGTCCTCTGGGCCCACTACATAGATGACATTTTTCATACTGTGGAGCGGGCCGGAGGACGAGTTCAAGAGGCTGGTGGAGGAACTTAATGTTAACACCATTAATCTCAGGTTCACGTCAGTGATTGTACGTAACAATCTGCCCTTTCTGGACATCTGTATTTCCAGAGACATCAAAGGGGGTCTGCAAACCACTATCTTTCGTAAGGAGACATCGACAAACTCACTCTTTCGATGGGACAGCTGTCATCCTGTCCCATTGAAGCGTGGGATTCCTGTTGGCCAATACTTGAGACTCAGGCATAACTGCTCGGAACCACGAGAGTTCAAACGTCAGGCAAATGAGCTAAGACAGCGCTTTCATGCAGGAGGTTATCCTGACAACACGCTGAAAAAAGCTTATCAGAGGGCTCAACAGGTGACACGCCCAACACTCCTACATCCCACGGGGGGTCCCAAAACCGAGCCACAAAAGAAGTTAAGAATTATCGGCACATTTAATTCAGCGGCAAGGAAAATTAAAGAGATCCTAGCACGCAATTGGGATACTCTCCTGATGGATCCGGATCTGGCAGATGTTGTCAGCCCTTACCCATCAGTGACCTTTAGAAGAGGGACTAAACTTAGAGATCAATTTGTGCACAGCCACTACAAGCCTCCCAAAAGGAGGACGTGGCTTGATAAACCGATAAACGGATGTTTCAAATGTGGCCGTTGTAGCTTTTGCAAGTACGTTACCCAAAGTAAATCAGTGACACTCGACTTTACGGGTTCTGCCCACCTTATACAGGATTTCATTAACTGTCGCACTGTAGGAGTGGTTTACCTCCTTACCTGCGAGTGTGGTATCAGGTACGTGAGTAAGACCCGTAGGGAGCTGCGGGTACGTATAGACGAGCACATGGGCGATATCCGCAATAACAGGGATACCCCGGTAGCGAGACATGTCCACTCGGCCCATGATGGGCGGGTGTCAGTAGTCACGTTTGTAGGGTTAGAAGTGATTAGGAAGCCATCATGTGGAGGGGACTGGGACAAGAGGATTCTCCAGCGGGAGTGCTGGTGGATATTCAGGCTGAAAACCACCAGCCCCCATGGATTGAATGACCAGCTACAATTTGGCTGCTTTTTGTGACCCAGTATAGTTTCCTGGCATATATCACTACTCAGTTGTTACATGGGATAGGCTGCCTATATAGGTGGACCAGGGGTCAATCCGGCACCTCTCAGGTCCCCGTATATTTCACCCCTTCCATCTGCAGTTGGTCACTTGATGGCGTCTTCATAGGCACTTCCATTTGACTGTCCGACTTCTGTCTCCTTGCCTAACTTAGCACTAACAAGGGTTAACCCTTGTAGCCTTATTCTGCGGTCATTTTTGGTTGTTTTTTTTTTTGGTTTTTGGTTTCTGCACCTATCTGTCACTAGCAGGTGTCACTCTAGTACAGGGGTACTCAACTAGTTTTATTAAAGGTCCACATACCAGGGTCTGCAGTCAGGTGAAGGTCCGAGCTGAACGCCAACAGTAAAGATGCCATGCGATCATGTGATACATGCGTTATAGTGGAGCGCCCCGGGTAAATCCCAGAATTAGTAATGGCCACATAAGTGCTCCAGTAAGAATAATGTCCCCATTAGTGCCCCCAGTAAGAGTATTGCCCCCCTTCTCTGCTTTTGCAAAAAAAAAATAATAATTAGCATTCACCTGGCTGTGGTGAACATTCGCTGCTGACTGCAAGCTCAGGACCGGTGCTCTAACGTGATGACGTCTTGTAGGTCCTGTCCTGAGCTTCTAGTCAGCAGGGAGTGTTCTCCACAGCGTGAGCAAATGGAGGTGGAGGTACCGTAGGCGTAATATATATATTTTTTTACTAGCACAAGTAGCGGTGGAGGTAAAGGCTGTACTAATGGGCGTTCCATGATGGAAGCGCTCATTAGTAAGGATACTTTCACACTTGCAGCAGGACGGATCCGACAGGCTGCTCACCCCGTCAGATCCATCTTGCCACTACTTCGCTGTGCCGCTGCTCTGTGCCCATCGACTATAATGGGGATGGGGGCAGAGTTACGGCGCAGCACGGTGAGAGGCCGCCAGACTAAAAGTACTACATGTCCGACTTTTTCGTCTGGCGGCCCCCTCAATATAATAAACATTGGTGGCGCAGTGCGCCCCCCCCCTCAAAATAATAAACATTGGTGGCGCAGTGCACCCCCCCATCACAATAAACATTGGTGGCGCAGTGCGCCCCCCCCCCTCAATATAATAAACATTGGTGGCGCAGTGCGCCCCCCCATCACCCCAGTATAATAAACATTGGTGGCGCAGTGTGCCCCCCCATCACCCCAGTATAATAAACATTGGTGGCGCAGTGTGCCCCCCCATCACACCAGTATAATAAACATTGGTGGCGCAGTGCGCCCCCCCCATCACCCCAGTATAATAAACATTGGTGGCGCAGTGCGCCCCCCCTCAATATAATAAACATTGGTGGCGCAGTGTGCCCCCCAATATAATAAACATTGGTGGCGCAGTGCGCCCCCCTCAAAATAATAAACATTAGTGGCGCAGTGTGCCCCCCCATCACCCCAGTATAATAAACATTGGTGGCGCAGTGCGCCCCCCCTCAATATAATAAACATTGGCGGCGCAGTGTGCCCCCCAATATAATAAACATTGGTGGCGCAGTGTGCCCCCAATATAATAAACATTGGTGGCGCAGTGTGCCCCCAATATAATAAACATTGGTGGCGCAGTGCGCCCCCCCATCACCCCAGTATAATAAACATTGGTGGCGCAGTGCGCCCCCCCCCAATATAATAAACATTGGTGGTGCAGTGGGCAGTGCCAATGAGGGTTAAAAAATAATTTACTCACCTCCTCCAGTTGATCGCGTAACTTCCGGTCTCCAGTTCTTACTTCTTTCTTCAGGACCTGTGGTGACATCACTGAGCTCATCACATGATCCATCACCATGGTAATGGGCCATGTGATGAGCTCAGTGACGTCACCACAGGTCCTGAAGAAAGAAGTAAGAACTGGAGCCCGGCAGTTACGCGATGAACTGGAGGAGGTGAGTTAATTTTCTTTTATCATTTTTAACCCTCATTGGCACTTCCCACTGAGCCACCAATGTTTATTATAATGGGGAAGGGGGGGGGGGGCGCACTGCGCCACCAATGTTTATTATAATGGGGAAGGGGGGGGGCGCACTGCGCCACCAATGTTTATTATAATGGGGAAGGGGGGGGCGCACTGCGCCACCAATGTTTATTATAATGGGGAATGGGGGGGGGGGGGCGCACTGCGCCACCAATGTTTCTTATACTAGGGGGGGGGGGGCGCACTGTGCCACCAACGTTTCTTATACAAATACAGGAGGCGGGTGCCGGAATCAAATAGCCGGCACCCGACCTTTGTGACAAGGAGCTGCGATCAGCTACAATTAACCCCTCAGGTACTGCACCTGAAGGGTTAACTCAACTGCAGCTGATCGCAGCTCCCTGTCACAGAGGTCGGGTGCCGGCTATTTGATTCCGGCACCCGCCTCCTGTATTTGTAATACAGGTCAGTTTTCTTCATTGGTGGCGCAGTGGCCACAGCCCCTCCCCTCCTCCTCCTGCCACTTCTTATTGGCAGCGGCGGGGACAGCAGCAGCACAGGGGGAGGGAGAGACTCCTCCTGCGCTGCTGAGAACTATCAGCTCCTGTGCTCCGCCGCTGTATTGAGCAGAGCTGCCAGAGTGTGCAGGAGGAGGAGCGCTACATGTGGAGGAAGCCCTGTCTCACTGCGCTGTGGGACAGGTGGAAGTGCGCCGGTAAGCTCCTCCTCCTGCACGGCACAGTGTGCAGGAGAGGAGCAGCGCTCTGAAGGATGGCCGGGGTTCGGACAACTGGCGGCCGCGGTCCGTATTTGGACCGCGGTCCGCCAGTTGAGTACCCCTGCTCTAGTATATGATCACACAGTCTAAGTGCTTAATACTATTACCCATCAAATAGTTACTATACCCTATCTAGGTTTAATGGGGTTGCCTGCCTTTAAATGCCCCCTCTGAGGTCCTACGCTGGTGGTGATGTTTATTTTCGTTCCCAGCACTAGCGGGAATGTAGTAGTAGGAGTTGCTTTGACTTTTTCAGCGACTCCTCCCATGCCCGCTACCTCTAATGTACAGCCGACGCCGCGCTCCACCCTGGATAAAGCCTCCAGGCCACGGCGCTTACGAGCGTACCATGACGTCACTGAAGCCGCGCGGCGAATGGGCTATCAATACAGCAAGTGCGCATGTGCAAGGAGGGATGCGGCCCGCCGCGTCAGATGACACACACGCGATTATGTGGCGGCGGCCGCGCCCCTCACGCAGGCGCACTGCCAATCCGCTCCGTCCATTTAAACTAAGCGGTGCGCATAGTAGCGGCGTCAGACGCCGATAGATAGGCGGCACACCAGACTGTCCTGCCGCTTCCCATGGTAGAGGCCATACGCGCTCCATGAGACACACAGTAAGCAAACCCACTCATTATATGTCATGCCTGTTAATGTTGCAGCGAGGTCCAGTATCTGAATTGATTCCTTTTGTTGTTCTCCTACCTGCAGGTAACTGGGTTGATTTGGACCACACCGGTCCATCTAAGTCTGCACAACCTTTACGGTTTTTCCTACTCTCCCTCCATCTGAGATAATCATCCAGCTGTGTTAGGAGCGGGGATGCTTCCTCTACTTATGAACCCTGTCCCCTGATGAGTTAGGGGGTCTTTTTGAAGTGGAGGTACCCCTTTTCCCTTTAAAGTTTGATATATTCCAAAAACGAAACACGTAGGGCCTTTGAATATATCTACCATCACTAGTTCCTCACACCCTGGTAGCTCTTACCCCCAATAGGGCCAATTCCCCTGTCCCCACAGGGCTATCTAGGGTTCAAAAATTAGGGTCAGGTTCCCGACGGGGCCACCCCTTGTGGGGAAAGGACCCCGTGTTAGGAGGTTACCTTAGGGCCAATTAATAGGCCAAGTAGGGCATTAACAGGGACAGACTTTCCCTGTAGCCCTTTGGCACCAAGGTACAACCGATTAGAGGACATATTCAAGCACAAGAATCTCCTCCACCTCCTATGTATTGGACTACAAGGTCCTGAAATCTACTACCGGTAAGATCTACCCTTTTTTCTCGCCTATTGGCATATTAATAGATCTATGGCACACTGCCGTAGACTCAATACAGTGTCTGTTTGTTGGTCAGTTCCACCTCCGCCCCCTTTTTTAGTGTGGTACTGGACGTGACCTGCAGGTGACTTATTTATGTAGGTCCCTCATCGATGTTTGTTTAGTTTGTCTGGTAGGGGCTTTTTCCTCCCTATCTTGGAATCTTAATTGTCCTAATAAACTCTAGGTTTTAATACGTTACTGCCCCTTATTTTTCACACACCCAGCAATAGAACAGAGGATTTTGAGAGATTTAGGCCCATGTCAACCAGGCACAGCAGGGGTTCATTCACGGCAAAAGGGGCTTCATGTCACCCAGCAATAGAACAGAGGATTTTGAGAGATTTAGGCCCCTGTTACCCAGACACAGCAGGGGTTCATTCATGGCAAAAGGGTTCCATGTCACCCAGCAATAAAACAGATGCTTTTGAGATATTTAAGCCCCTGTCACCCAGGCACAGCAGGGGTTCATTCATGGCAAAAGGGGGTTCATGTCACCCAGCAATAGAACAGACGATTTTGAGAGATTTAGGCCCCTGTCACCCAGGCTCAGCAGGGGTTCATTCACGGCAAAAGGGGGTTCATGTCACCCAGCAATAGAACAGATGATTTTGAGATATTTAGGCTACTGTCACCCAGGCACAGCAGGGGTTCATTCACGGCAAAAGGGGGTTCATGTCACCCAGCAATAGAAAAGACGAGTTTGATAGATTTAGGTCCATGTCAACCAGGCACAGCAGGGGTTTATTCACGGCAAAAGGGGGTTCATGTCACCCAGCAATAGAACAGACGATTTTGAGAGATTTAGGCCCCTGTCAACCAGGCAAAGCAGGGGTTCATTCACGGCAAAAGGGGGTTCATGTCACCCAGCAATAGAACAGACGATTTTGATAGATTTAGGCCCATGTCAACCAGGCACAGCAGGGGTTCATTCATGGCAAAAGGGGGTTCATGTCACCCAGCAATAGAACAGACGATTTTGAGAGATTTAGGCCCCTGTCAACCAGGCACAGCAGTGGTTCATTCATAGCAAAAGGGGGTTCATGTCACCCAGCAATAGAACAGACGATTTTGAGAGATTTAGGCCTCTGCCACCCAGGCACAGCAGGGGTTCATTCACGGCAAAAGGGGGTTCATGTCACCCAGCAATTGAACAGACAATTTCGAGAGATTTAGGCCCCTGTCAACCAGGCACAGCAGTGGTTTACTCACGGAAAAGGGGGTTCATGTCACCCAGCAATAAAACAGACGAGTTTGATAGATTTAGGCCCCTGTCACCCAGTCACAGCAGGGGTTCATTCACGGCAAAAGGGGGTTCATGTCACCCAGCAATAGAACAGAGGATTTTGAGAGATTTAGGCCCCTTTCACCCAGGCACTGCAGGGGTTCATTCACAGCAAAAGGGGGTTCATGTCACCCAGCAATAGAACAGACGATTTTGAGAGATTTAGGCCCATGTCAACCAGGCACATCAGGGGTTCATTCACAGCAAAAGGGGGTTCATGTCACCCAGCAATAGAATAGAGAATTTTGAGAGATTTAGGCCCCTGTCATTTTGATAGATTTTGGCCCATGTCAACCAGGCACTGCAAGGGTTCATTCACTGCAAAAGGGGGTTCATGTCAACCAGCAATACAACAGACAATTTTGAGAGATTTAGGCCCCTGTCACCCAGGCACAGCAGGGGTTTGTATGGTAAAATGTCACCCGACAATTGAAAATAAGATTTTTTTCAATTTAGGGCACTAAAATTGGCATTAAAATGGCTCTAAAATAGTCTTTGAAAAGGCTAGAAGGATGTAAAAGGCAGTTAAATGTGCTTAAGAGCATGGCAACTGCTCTGCAAACAAATGTGGATAGGGAAATATCTTAAAATGAAATAAAATAGATAAGAATTACAAATAATTAACCTGCAACTCAGAGGCCTATTGTTTACGCGCTGTATGACAGATATACCTTTAATCACAGAATTAGACTTGTATCTGCACTGTAGCGTGTGTGTTAAGTTTTTCAGGATGACACTATCAGCACCTTGAATCTAATATACCATTTTTGGGATAGATTTAAAGTAGGCCTGATATAGCAGAAACTACTAATTTTGAGAATGGCAAATTTGGGAATAGTTTTTCAACCCAGAACAAAAACTGTGCTTTTACGGTCACTACAAATAATTTGACCAGCTAAAACAGTACTGATTTGGAGGAATATAAATGTCAGGTCTATTTTTTACGCGCTGTGTGACAGATATACCTTTAACCACTTGCCATCTGGGCCATTTGCCCCCTTCCTGACCAGGCCAAATTTTGCAAAACTGACATATCTCACTTTATGTGGTAATAACTTTGGAACGCCTTTATTTATCCAAGTCATTCAGAGATTGTTTTCTCGTGACACATTGTACTTCATGATAGTCATAAATTTGAGTCAAAATATTTCACCTTTATTTATGAAAAAATCCCAAATATACCCAAAAATTTGAAAAATTTGCAATTTATTAAATTTCAATTTCTCTGCTTTTAAAACAGAAAGTGATACCTCATAAAATATTTATTATTTAACATTCCCCATATGTCTACTTTATGTTGGCATCATTTTTTAAATGTCATTTTATTTTTTTAGGACGTTAGAAGGCTTAGAAGTTTAGAAGCAATTCTTCAAATTTTTAAGAAAATTGCCGAAACCCACTTTTTAAGGACCAGTTCAGGTATGAAGTCACTTTGTGGGGCCTACATAGTGGATACCCCCATAAATGACCCCATTATAGAAACTACACCCCTCAAGGTATTCAAAACCGATTTTACAAACTTTGTTAACCCTTTAGGCGTTCCACAAGAATTAAAGGAAAATGGAGATCAAATTTTTAAATTTCACTTTTTTGGCAGATTTTCCATTTTAATCAATTTTTTTCTTTAACACATCGATGGTTAACAGCCAAACAGAACTCAATATTTCTTACCCAGATTCTGCGGTTTACAGAAACACCCCACATGTGGTCATAGACTGCTGTATGGGCACACGGCAGGGCGCAGAAGAAAAGGAACTCCACATGGTTTTTAGATGCCATGTCCCATTTGAAGCCCCCTGATGCACCCTTACAGTAGAAACTCCCAAGAAGTGACCCCATTTTGGAAACTAGGGGATAAGGTGCCAGTTTTATTAGTACTATTTTTGGGTACATATGATTTTTTGATCATTCATTATAACACTTTATGGGGCAAGGTGACCAAAAAATTGGTTGTTTTAGCACAGTTTCTATTTATTTATTTTTACAGCGTTCACCTGAGGGGTTCAGTCAAGTGACATTTTTATAGAGCAGATTGTTACAGACGTGGCGATACCTAATATGTATACTTTTTCTCATTTATTAAAGTTTTACACAATAATAGCATTTTTGAAACAAAAAAATTATGTTTTAATGTGTCCATGTTCTGAGAGCTATAGTTTTTTTATTTTTTGAGAGATTTTCTTATGTAGGGGCTCATTTTTTGCGGGATGAGGTGACGGTTTTATTGGTACTATTTTGTGGGACATACGCATTTTTGATCACTTGGTGTTGCACCTTTTGTGATGCAAGGTGACAAAAATTGCTTGTTTTGACACAGTTTTTTTTTTTTTTTTTTTTTACGGTGTTCACCCGAGGGGTTAGGTCATGTGATATTTTTATAGAGCTGGTTTTTACGGACGCGGCAATACCTAATATGTATACTTTTTTTTATTTGTTTCACTTTAACACAATAATAGCATTTTTGAAACCAAAAAAATGATGTTTTAGTGTCTCCATGTTCTAAGAGCTATAGTTTTTTTATTTTTTGAGAGATTTTCTTATGTAGGGGCTCATTTTTTGCGGGATGAGGTGACGGTTTTATTGGTACTATTTTGTGGGACATACGCGTTTTTGATCACTTGGTGTTGCACCTTTTGTGATGCAAGGTGACAAAAATTGCTTGTTTTGACAGTTGTTTTTTTTTACGGTGTTCACCCGAGAGGTTAGGTCATGTGATATTTTTATAGAGCTGGTTTTTACGGACGCGGCAATACCTAATATGTATACTTTTTTTTATTTGTTTCACTTTAACACAATAATAGCATTTTTGAAACCAAAAAAATGATGTTTTAGTGTCTCCATGTTCTAAGAGCTATAGTTTTTTTTATTTTTTGAGAGATTTTCTTATGTAGGGGCTCATTTTTTGCGGGATGAGGTGATGGTTTTATTGGTACTATTTTGTGGGACATACGCGTTTTTGATCACTTGGTGTTGCACCTTTTGTGATGCAAGGTGACAAAAATTGCTTGTTTTGACAGTTGTTTTTTTTTTACGGTGTTCACCCAAGAGGTTAGGTCATGTGATATTTTTATAGAGCTGGTTTTTACGGACGCGGCAATACCAAATATGTCTATTTTATTTTATTTTTTCTATTTTTTTTTTTTTTTTTTTTATTCCTTACTTGGGAACTTTTTTTTTTTTACATGTGAAACTTTATTTTATTTTATTTTTTCAACCCTTTATTTTTTTTATTTTTTTTTACACTTTTCGTCCCCCAGAAGGTCATACAAGACCTCTGGGGGACATTTGCTTCACTTTTTCTTTTTTTTTTCACTGTTGATTTCTCCTGTAACTGGGGCTGACATAGTAGCCCCAGTTACAGGACAAATGCACCCCTAGAGAGGCTTTACAGCAGCAATCCAGCGCTGTACAGCCTCACAGCAGGGCTGATCGAGGTCTCTGAGAGACCTCACACAGCCCCTGCACACTCCGGTCACGGCGGTGAGCGCTGTGTCTGCAGCGATCGTGAAGGCAGGGACACCTGGGAACTGTCCCTGCCTTGTCTTAGGGTTGCCCTGCTGTCACTGACAGCGGGCAACCAGATCAGCAGCTGCACGATTAGCGTGCAGCTGCTATTTCTGACAGGACGTTTTAAAACGTGCTGTCAGAAATAGACGTCCACCCATAGGACGTTTATAGTCTATGGGCGGACGTGAAGCGGTTAATCACAGAATTAGACTTGTATCTGCACTGTAGAGTGTGTGTTAAGTTTTTCAGAATGACACTATCAGCACCTTGAATCTAATATACCCTTTTTGGGATAGATTTAAAGTAGGCCTGATATAGCAGAAACTACTAATTTTTAGAATGGCAAATTTGGGAATAGTTTTTCAACCCAGAACAAAAACTATGCTTTTACGGTCACTACAAATAATTTGACCAGCTAAAACAGTACTGATTTGGAGGAATATAAATGTCAGGCCTATTTTTTACACGCTGTGTGACAGATATACCTTTAATCACAGAATTAGACTTGTATCTGCACTGTAGCGTGTGTGTTAAGTTTTTCAGAATGACACTATCAGCACCTTGAATCTAATATACCCTTTTTGGGATAGATTTAAAGTAGGCCTGATATAGCAGAAACTACTAATTTTTAGAATGGCAAATTTGGGAATAGTTTTTCAACCCAGAACAAAAACTGTGCTTTTACGGTCACTACAAATAATTTGACCAGCTAAAACAGTACTGATTTGGAGGAATATAAATGTCAGGCCTATTTTTTACACGCTGTGTGACAGATATACCTTTAATCACAGAATTAGACTTGTATCTGCACTGTAGCGTGTGTGTTAAGTTTTTCAGAATGACACTATCAGCACCTTGAATCTAATATACCCTTTTTGGGATAGATTTAAAGTAAGCCTGATATAGCAGAAACTACTAATTTTGAGAATGGCAAATTTGGGAATAGTTTTTCAACCCAGAACAAAAACTGTGCTTCTACGGTCACTACAAATAATTTGACCAGCTAAAACAGTACTGATTTGGAGGAATATAAATGTCAGGCCTATTTTTTACGCGCTGTGTGACAGATATACCTTTAATCACAGAATTAGACTTGTATCTTCACTGTAGCGTGTGTGTTAAGTTTTTCAGAATGACACTATCAGCACCTTGAATCTAATATACCCTTTTTGGGATAGATTTAAAGTAGGCCTGATATAGCAGAAACTACTAATTTTGAGAATGTCAAATTTGGGAATTGTTTTTCAACCCAGAACAAAAACTGTGCTTTTACCGGTCACTAAATATAACTTGACCAGCTAAATCTGTACTGATTTGGAGGAATAGAAATGTCAGGCCAATTTTTTTAGGCGCTGGGTGACAGGCTCAACTTGCCCCTGATGTAGTATATGGCCAAAAAATAACCACACTATTGATGGTTAAATGCACTTGGGTGACACAGGCTCAGCCTGCACCTAATGTAGTATATGGCCAAAAAATAACCACACTATTGATGGTTAAATGCACTTGATGAAAGCTTGACCCTGATGTAGGATATAGCAAAAAATAACCACACTATTGATGGTTAAATGCACTTGGGTGACACAGGCTCAGCCTGCACCTGATGTAGTATATGGCCAAAAAATAACCACACTATTGATGGTTAAATGCACTTGATGAAAGCTTGACCCTAATGTAGTATATGGCCAAAAAATAATCAGACTGTTGATGGTTAAATGCACTTGGGTGAAACAGGCTCAGCCTGCAGCTGATGTAGTATATGGCCAAAAAATAACCAGACTGTTGATGGTTAAATGCACTTCGGTGACACAGGCTCAGCCTGCAGCTGATGTAGGATATAGCACAAAATAACCACACTATCGATGGTTAAATACACTTGGTGATAGCTCGTGCTGGCGCACCACAAGTCACAAAATGGCCGCCGATCACCCCAGAAAAAAAGTGATCTAAAAACGCTCTGGGCAGCCTCAAAAAAGTGAGCAAGTCAATAATAGCACTTCAATGATCCACAGCTGCAGATCGATCACTGAATTAAGTCTTTTGGAGGAGTTAATCTGCCTAATCTCGCCCTAACGTCGCAGCAGCAACCTCTCCCTACGCTTATATCAGCAGAGTGACATGCAGCGCTACGTGACCAGAGCTTATATAGAGGCTGGGTCACATGCTGCACTGGACAATCACAGCCATGCCAATAGTAGGCAAGGCTGTGATGGCCTCTTGGGGCAAGTAGTATGACGCTTGTTGATTGGCTGCTTTGCAGCCTTTCAAAAAGCGCCAAGAAAGCGCCGACCACCGAACCCGAACCCGGACGGTAAGAAGTGAAATGAGCCATTTAAAGCTGAGCTTTTCTCGAATGTCTCTAAAAGATTGCCGACTTGAAGATATTTTTCAGAATTCCTAAATTTACAAAAATCAAGAATTATTTGTATTAAAACTCGTCAAAAGTCTTGGGAAACCAGGCCAAGAGGAGGTTAATTAGTGCAACCGATCTCACCTGGTATGTTCATAATAGCATTGATATTCAAGGTTTTTAGGTTCAAATCCCTCCAGAGTCAAATCTGATAAGAATTATGAAGATAAATCTATACAAACAGTGCTTGTTAAAAATTGGTGCATTTCTAAATTAGCATTAGTTAAAGAACGGGAGAAAGCAAAGCATAGGTACCTATGGGGAACGGCAAGTTTGTAAGTGCCTATCCTGTTTAATTATTGACTAAGAACACCTGTTCTTTCATATTCTTCCAACATATCTTGATTGATCCGTTTTGAAGGGATTACAATCCCTTCCATTTCAATGGACCGATTTTGGTCAAGAACGTTGACTGCCACAAGAACAAAAGTGTGCCTACTGGCTCTGTGGCGCAATGGATAGCGCATTGGACTTCTAGAATAAGCTGTAGTGATTCAAAGGTTGTGGGTTCGAGTCCCACCAGAGTCGGCTTTTGTATCACACGTCTAATTAGAACTTTGTCGATAAGATCCGATTATCGTAAATTGAGACAAACGAAAAACTCTAGACAGCAGCCGTGGGCACGAGTGTTCAGCTAAAACTTACCTGGTCCTTTCTTTTTCTGAGTAAAGTATGAGGACAGCTCCCTTTGGTTCATTTTTAAGATGACTGTTATTGCATAGTACTGAAAATGCTGTATTCATCTAGATCTATCTTGTAACTAAGAAGTGAAATGAGCCATTTAAAGCTGAGCTTTTCTCGAATGTCTCTAAAAGATTGCCCACTTGAAGATATTTTTCAGAATTCCTAAATTTACAAAAATCAAGAATTATTTGTATTAAAACTCGGCAAAAGTCTTGGGAAACCAGGCCAAGAGGAGGTTAATTAGTGCAACCGATCTCACCTGGTATGTTCATAATAGCATTGATATTCAAGGTTTTTAGGTTCAAATCCCTCCAGAGTCAAATCTGATAAGAATTATGAAGATAAATCTATACAAACAGTGCTTATTAAAAATTGGTGCATTTCTAAATTAGCATTAGTTAAAGAACGGGAGAAAGCAAAGCATAGGTACCTATGTGGAACGGCAAGTTTGTAAGTGCCTATCCTGTTTAATTATTGACTAAGAACACCTGTTCTTTCATATTCTTCCAACATATCTTGATTGATCCGTTTTGAAGGGATTACAATCCCTTCCATTCCAATGGACCGATTTTGGTCAAGAACGTTGACTGCCACAAGAACAAAAGTGTGCCTACTGGCTCTGTGGCGCAATGGATAGCGCATTGGACTTCTAGAATAAGCTGTAGTGATTCAAAGGTTGTGGGTTCGAGTCCCACCAGAGTCAGCTTTTGTATCACACGTCTAATTAGAACTTTGTCGATAAGATCCGATTATCGTAAATTGAGACAAACGAAAAACTCTAGACAGCAGCCGTGGGCACGAGTGTTCAGCTAAAACTTACCTGGTCCTTTCTTTTTCTGAGTAAAGTATGAGGACAGCTCCCTTTGGTTCATTTTTAAGATGACTGTTATTGCATAGTACTGAAAATGCTGGATTCATCTAGATCTATCTTGTAACTAAGAAGTGAAATAAACCATTTAAAGCTGAGCTTTTCTCGAATGTCTCTAAAAGATTGCCCACTTGAAGATATTTTTCAGAATTCCTAAATTTACAAAAATCAAGAATTATTTGTATTAAAACTCGGCAAAAGTCTTGGGAAACCAGGCCAAGAGGAGGTTAATTAGTGCAACCGATCTCACATGGTATGTTCATAATAGCATTGATATTCAAGGTTTTTAGGTTCAAATCCCTCCAGAGTCAAATCTGATAAGAATTATGAAGATGAATCTATACAAACAGTGCTTGTTAAAAATTGGTGCATTTCTAAATTAGCATTAGTTAAAGAACGGGAAAAAGCAAAGCATAAGTACCTATGGGGAACAGCAAGTTTGTAAGTGCCTATCCTGTTTAATTATTGACTAAGAACACCTGTTCTTTCATATTCTTCCAACATATCTTGATTGATCCGTTTTGAAGGGATTACAATCCCTTCCATTCCAATGGACCGATTTTGGTCAAGAACGTTGACTGCCACAAGAACAAAAGTGTGCCTACTGGCTCTGTGGCGCAATGGATAGCGCATTGGACTTCTAGAATAAGCTGTAGTGATTCAAAGGTTGTGGGTTCGAGTCCCACCAGAGTCAGCTTTTGTATCACACGTCTAATTAGAACTTTGTCGATAGCATCCGATTATCGTAAATTGAGACAAACGAAAAACTCTAGACAGCAGCCGTGGGCACGAGTGTTCAGCTAAAACTTACCTGGTCCTTTCTTTTTCTGAGTAAAGTATGAGGACAGCTCTCTTTGGTTCATTTTTAAGATGACTGTTATTGCATAGTACTGAAAATGCTGGATTCATCTAGATCTATCTTGTAACTAAGAAGTGAAATAAACCATTTAAAGCTGAGCTTTTCTCGAATGTCTCTAAAAGATTGCCCACTTGAAGATATTTTTCAGAATTCCTAAATTTACAAAAATCAAGAATTATTTGTATTAAAACTCGTCAAAAGTCTTGGGAAACCAGGCCAAGAGGAGGTTAATTAGTGCAACCGATCTCACCTGGTATGTTCATAATAGCATTGATATTCAAGGTTTTTAGGTTCAAATCCCTCCAGAGTCAAATCTGATAAGAATTATGAAGATGAATCTATACAAACAGTGCTTGTTAAAAATTGGTGCATTTCTAAATTAGCATTAGTTAAAGAACGGGAAAAAGCAAAGCATAAGTACCTATGGGGAACGGCAAGTTTGTAAGTGCCTATCCTGTTTAATTATTGACTAAGAACACCTGTTTTTTTTCATATTCTTCCAACATATCTTGATTGATCCGTTTTGAAGGGATTACAATCCCTTCCAATCCAATGGACCGATTTTGGTCAAGAACGTTGACTGCCACAAGAACAAAAGTGTGCTTACTGGCTCTTTGGCGCAATGGATAGCGCATTGGACTTCTAGAATAAGCTGTAGTGATTCAAAGGTTGTGGGTTCGAGTCCCACCAGAGTCGGCTTTTGTATCACACGTCTAATTAGAACTTTGTCGATAAGATCCGATTATCGTAAATTGAGACAAACGAAAAACTCTAGACAGCAGCCGTGGGCACGAGTGTTCAGCTAAAACTTACCTGGTCCTTTCTTTTTCTGAGTAAAGTATGAGGACAGCTCCCTTTGGTTCATTTTTAAGATGACTGTTATTGCATAGTACTGAAAATGCTGGATTCATCTAGATCTATCTTGTAACTAAGAAGTGAAATAAACCATTTAAAGCTGAGCTTTTCTCGAATGTCTCTAAAAGATTGCCCACTTGAAGATATTTTTCAGAATTCCTAAATTTACAAAAATCAAGAATTATTTGTATTAAAACTCGTCAAAAGTCTTGGGAAACCAGGCCAAGAGGAGGTTAATTAGTGCAACCGATCTCACCTGGTATGTTCATAATAGCATTGATATTCAAGGTTTTTAGGTTCAAATCCCTCCAGAGTCAAATCTGATAAGAATTATGAAGATGAATCTATACAAACAGTGCTTGTTAAAAATTGGTGCATTTCTAAATTAGCATTAGTTAAAGAACGGGAAAAAGCAAAGCATAAGTACCTATGGGGAACGGCAAGTTTGTAAGTGCCTATCCTGTTTAATTATTGACTAAGAACACCTGTTCTTTCATATTCTTCCAACATATCTTGATTGATCCGTTTTGAAGGGATTACAATCCCTTCCAATCCAATGGACCGATTTTGGTCAAGAACGTTGACTGCCACAAGAACAAAAGTGTGCTTACTGGCTCTTTGGCGCAATGGATAGCGCATTGGACTTCTAGAATAAGCTGTAGTGATTCAAAGGTTGTGGGTTCGAGTCCCACCAGAGTCGGCTTTTGTATCACACGTCTAATTAGAACTTTGTCGATAAGATCCGATTATCGTAAATTGAGACAAACGAAAAACTCTAGACAGCAGCCGTGGGCACGAGTGTTCAGCTAAAACTTACCTGGTCCTTTCTTTTTCTGAGTAAAGTATGAGGACAGCTCCCTTTGGTTCATTTTTAAGATGACTGTTATTGCATAGTACTGAAAATGCTGGATTCATCTAGATCTATCTTGTAACTAAGAAGTGAAATAAACCATTTAAAGCTGAGCTTTTCTCGAATGTCTCTAAAAGATTGCCCACTTGAAGATATTTTTCAGAATTCCTAAATTTACAAAAATCAAGAATTATTTGTATTAAAACTCGTCAAAAGTCTTGGGAAACCAGGCCAAGAGGAGGTTAATTAGTGCAACCGATCTCACCTGGTATGTTCATAATAGCATTGATATTCAAGGTTTTTAGGTTCAAATCCCTCCAGAGTCAAATCTGATAAGAATTATGAAGATGAATCTATACAAACAGTGCTTGTTAAAAATTGGTGCATTTCTAAATTAGCATTAGTTAAAGAACGGGAAAAAGCAAAGCATAAGTACCTATGGGGAACGGCAAGTTTGTAAGTGCCTATCCTGTTTAATTATTGACTAAGAACACCTGTTCTTTCATATTCTTCCAACATATCTTGATTGATCCGTTTTGAAGGGATTACAATCCCTTCCAATCCAATGGACCGATTTTGGTCAAGAACGTTGACTGCCACAAGAACAAAAGTGTGCTTACTGGCTCTTTGGCGCAATGGATAGCGCATTGGACTTCTAGAATAAGCTGTAGTGATTCAAAGGTTGTGGGTTCGAGTCCCACCAGAGTCGGCTTTTGTATCACACGTCTAATTAGAACTTTGTCGATAAGATCCGATTATCGTAAATTGAGACAAACGAAAAACTCTAGACAGCAGCCGTGGGCACGAGTGTTCAGCTAAAACTTACCTGGTCCTTTCTTTTTCTGAGTAAAGTATGAGGACAGCTCCCTTTGGTTCATTTTTAAGATGACTGTTATTGCATAGTACTGAAAATGCTGGATTCATCTAGATCTATCTTGTAACTAAGAAGTGAAATAAACCATTTAAAGCTGAGCTTTTCTCGAATGTCTCTAAAAGATTGCCCACTTGAAGATATTTTTCAGAATTCCTAAATTTACAAAAATCAAGAATTATTTGTATTAAAACTCGTCAAAAGTCTTGGGAAACCAGGCCAAGAGGAGGTTAATTAGTGCAACCGATCTCACCTGGTATGTTCATAATAGCATTGATATTCAAGGTTTTTAGGTTCAAATCCCTCCAGAGTCAAATCTGATAAGAATTATGAAGATGAATCTATACAAACAGTGCTTGTTAAAAATTGGTGCATTTCTAAATTAGCATTAGTTAAAGAACGGGAAAAAGCAAAGCATAAGTACCTATGGGGAACGGCAAGTTTGTAAGTGCCTATCCTGTTTAATTATTGACTAAGAACACCTGTTCTTTCATATTCTTCCAACATATCTTGATTGATCCGTTTTGAAGGGATTACAATCCCTTCCATTTCAATGGACCGGTTTTTGGTCAAGAACATTGACTGCCACAAGAACAAAAGTGTGCCTACTGGCTCTGTGGCGCAATGGATAGCGCATTGGACTTCTAGAATAAGCTGTAGTGATTCAAAGGTTGTGGGTTCGAGTCCCACCAGAGTCAGCTTTTGTATCACACGTCTAATTAGAACTTTGTCGATAGCATCCGATTATCGTAAATTGAGACAAACGAAAAACTCTAGACAGCAGCCGTGGGCACGAGTGTTCAGCTAAAACTTACCTGGTCCTTTCTTTTTCTGAGTAAAGTATGAGGACAGCTCCCTTTGGTTCATTTTTAAGATGACTGTTATTGCATAGTACTGAAAATGCTGGATTCATCTAGATCTATCTTGTAACTAAGAAGTGAAATAAACCATTTAAAGCTGAGCTTTTCTCGAATGTCTCTAAAAGATTGCCCACTTGAAGATATTTTTCAGAATTCCTAAATTTACAAAAATCAAGAATTATTTGTATTAAAACTCGTCAAAAGTCTTGGGAAACCAGGCCAAGAGGAGGTTAATTAGTGCAACCGATCTCACCTGGTATGTTCATAATAGCATTGATATTCAAGGTTTTTAGGTTCAAATCCCTCCAGAGTCAAATCTGATAAGAATTATGAAGATGAATCTATACAAACAGTGCTTGTTAAAAATTGGTGCATTTCTAAATTAGCATTAGTTAAAGAACGGGAAAAAGCAAAGCATAAGTACCTATGGGGAACGGCAAGTTTGTAAGTGCCTATCCTGTTTAATTATTGACTAAGAACACCTGTTTTTTTTCATATTCTTCCAACATATCTTGATTGATCCGTTTTGAAGGGATTACAATCCCTTCCAATCCAATGGACCGATTTTGGTCAAATACGTTGACTGCCACAAGAACAAAAGTGTGCTTACTGGCTCTGTGGCGCAATGGATAGCGCATTGGACTTCTAGAATAAGCTGTAGTGATTCAAAGGTTGTGGGTTCGAGTCCCACCAGAGTCAGCTTTTGTATCACACGTCTAATTAGAACTTTGTCGATAAGATCCGATTATCGTAAATTGAGACAAACGAAAAACTCTAGACAGCAGCCGTGGGCACGAGTGTTCAGCTAAAACTTACCTGGTCCTTTCTTTTTCTGAGTAAAGTATGAGGACAGCTCCCTTTGGTTCATTTTTAAGATGACTGTTATTGCATAGTACTGAAAATGCTGGATTCATCTAGATCTATCTTGTAACTAAGAAGTGAAATAAACCATTTAAAGCTGAGCTTTTCTCGAATGTCTCTAAAAGATTGCCCACTTGAAGATATTTTTCAGAATTCCTAAATTTACAAAAATCAAGAATTATTTGTATTAAAACTCGTCAAAAGTCTTGGGAAACCAGGCCAAGAGGAGGTTAATTAGTGCAACCGATCTCACCTGGTATGTTCATAATAGCATTGATATTCAAGGTTTTTAGGTTCAAATCCCTCCAGAGTCAAATCTGATAAGAATTATGAAGATGAATCTATACAAACAGTGCTTGTTAAAAATTGGTGCATTTCTAAATTAGCATTAGTTAAAGAACGGGAAAAAGCAAAGCATAAGTACCTATGGGGAACGGCAAGTTTGTAAGTGCCTATCCTGTTTAATTATTGACTAAGAACACCTGTTCTTTCATATTCTTCCAACATATCTTGATTGATCCGTTTTGAAGGGATTACAATCCCTTCCATTCCAATGGACCGATTTTGGTCAAGAACGTTGACTGCCACAAGAACAAAAGTGTGCCTACTGGCTCTGTGGCGCAATGGATAGCGCATTGGACTTCTAGAATAAGCTGTAGTGATTCAAAGGTTGTGGGTTCGAGTCCCACCAGAGTCGGCTTTTGTATCACACGTCTAATTAGAACTTTGTCGATAAGATCCGATTATCGTAAATTGAGACAAACGAAAAACTCTAGACAGCAGCCGTGGGCACGAGTGTTCAGCTAAAACTTACCTGGTCCTTTCTTTTTCTGAGTAAAGTATGAGGACAGCTCCCTTTGGTTCATTTTTAAGATGACTGTTATTGCATAGTACTGAAAATGCTGGATTCATCTAGATCTATCTTGTAACTAAGAAGTGAAATAAACCATTTAAAGCTGAGCTTTTCTCGAATGTCTCTAAAAGATTGCCCACTTGAAGATATTTTTCAGAATTCCTAAATTTACAAAAATCAAGAATTATTTGTATTAAAACTCGTCAAAAGTCTTGGGAAACCAGGCCAAGAGGAGGTTAATTAGTGCAACCGATCTCACCTGGTATGTTCATAATAGCATTGATATTCAAGGTTTTTAGGTTCAAATCCCTCCAGAGTCAAATCTGATAAGAATTATGAAGATGAATCTATACAAACAGTGCTTGTTAAAAATTGGTGCATTTCTAAATTAGCATTAGTTAAAGAACGGGAAAAAGCAAAGCATAAGTACCTATGGGGAACGGCAAGTTTGTAAGTGCCTATCCTGTTTAATTATTGACTAAGAACACCTGTTCTTTCATATTCTTCCAACATATCTTGATTGATCCGTTTTGAAGGGATTACAATCCCTTCCATTTCAATGGACCGATTTTGGTCAAGAACGTTGACTGCCACAAGAACAAAAGTGTGCCTACTGGCTCTGTGGCGCAATGGATAGCGCATTGGACTTCTAGAATAAGCTGTAGTGATTCAAAGGTTGTGGGTTCGAGTCCCACCAGAGTCAGCTTTTGTATCACACGTCTAATTAGAACTTTGTCGATAGATCCGATTATCGTAAATTGAGACAAACGAAAAACTCTAGACAGCAGCCGTGGGCACGAGTGTTCAGCTAAAACTTACCTGGTCCTTTCTTTTTCTGAGTAAAGTATGAGGACAGCTCCCTTTGGTTCATTTTTAAGATGACTGTTATTGCATAGTACTGA
>NC_053392.1:82722281-82802806 GCF_905171765.1 Bufo bufo
ATGTGCCTTTACCTGGCATTCAAACACTCTCTTTTGCACCTGGAAACCTCCATCACATGGTCTGATATGGGTGTGGCTTACAGTCTTGCTTTGTTCACATTGCACTAGTGGTCCTGCTAGGCGGTTGTGTGGAAGCTTGGCTGTGAGCTGGATTACATCACCTTCAGACCTTGTTCACACCATAGTTAGCGTAGTGGTAGGACCCCGTGCCATGCTGAGTGACCGTGACGTGGTGCATGATGGGCTCCGATATTTTCCTGACAGGAATATATTGGCAAAAGTCTCAGCTTTTAATATCTGCATTTATGACTAGCCAGTATAGTCAGTGGCATATCCGTTTGGTGCATTTTTTCTGTGATTTATATGAAAGCGTATAGGGGCATATTTCAGTAAAATAAGAAAAATATATTTGCACTGCACTGTTGCAGTTATTTCTGGTTAAAGCGTATAGGGGCGTATTACAGTAAAAAAAGAAAAATATATATGCATTTCACTGGTGCACTTATTTGTGGCAAAAGCATTCAGTGGCCTATTTCAGTACAGAAAGAAAAATATATATGCACTTCACTGGTGCATTTATTTCTACTGAAAGCGTTTACTGGCCTATTTCAGTACAAAAAGAAAAATATATTCTCAGTTCATGTCGGCGGTTATATGTGTTGAAAGCATAGCTGGGAGTCAGCAGGGTGGCAGCAGTGGGAGGTCGAGAGCCAAACGTGCCCGGGGTAGAGCACCTGCTTTGCAGCAGCCTACCTACCCGGGAAGTAGTGATGCAGGGGTCCTCGGAAATAGTGGCGGTAGCAGTCAGTCAGTGCGGTGGTTATATGTGGTAAAATCTATATTGAAGTATTTCAGTCGAAAAACTAAATGTATTCAGCGGTCAGCACTGCGGTTATATGCGGTTATATATATGGTATATGTCTCCATGATAAATCTGCAGCGTGGTGGCCCCGTGTGTCTTCTACACACTTTCAAAATAATCCTTCAGCAGAGCGAATAGATGCCGGATGACCGGGACGCTCCATGACCTTCCTAGGAGCTGCTGTCAGGAGCAGCGGTTAATTTCTAAAACATCCGTATAGTGCGGGGGGAATCCAAAGACCCTTTTTATCTCCGTACTCCGTTATATGTGATAAAATCTTTATTGAAGTATTCTGGTGGAAAAAGACATTTTATTCAGCGTTCAGCACTGCACTTATATGCGTTAAAATCTTTTGTGACTTATTTCTGTGAAAAAAAAAATTGTATTCAGCGCTAAGCGCTGCACTTATATGCGTTAAAAATTTTTGAGACTTTTTTCGGTGGAAAAAAAATTGTATTCAGCGTTAAGCGCTGCGCTTATATGCGTTGAAATCTTTTGTGACTTATTTTGGTGGAAAAAAAATGGTATTCAGTGTTAAGCGCTGCACTTATATGCGGTAAAATCTTTTATGACTTAGTCGGTGGAAAAACAAATTTCATTCAGCGTTTAGCGCTGCAGTTACAGTCAGGTCCATAAATATTGGGACATTGACACAATTCTAACATTTTTGGCTCTATACATCACCACAATGGATTTGAAATAAAACGAACAAGATGTGCTTTACCTGCAGACTGTCAGCTTTAATTTGAGGGTATTTACATCCAAATCAGGTGAACGGTGGAGGAATTACAACAGTTTGCATATGTGCCTCCCATTTGTTAAGGGACCAAAAGTAATGGGACAATTGGCTTCTCAGCTGTTCCATGGCCAGGTGTGTGTTATTCCCTCATTATCCCAATTACAATGAGCAGATAAAAGGTCCAGAGTTCATTTCAAGTGTGATATTTGCATTTGGAATCTGTTGCTGTCAACTCTCAAGATGAGATACAAAGAGCTGTCACTATCAGTGAAGCAAGCCATCATTAGGCTGAAAAAACACAACAAACCCATCAGAGAGAGAGCAAAAACATTAGGCGCGGCCAAAACAACAGTTTGGAACATTCTTAAAAAGAAGGAACGCACCGGTGAGCTCAGCAACACCAAAAGATCCGGATGACCACGGAAAACAACTGTGGTGGATGACCCAAGAATTCTTTTCCTGGTGAAGAAAACACCCTTCACAACAGTTGGCCAGATCAAGAACACTCTCCAGGAGGTAGGTGTATGTGTGTCAAAGTCAACAATCAGGAGAAGACTTCACCAGAGTGAATACAGAGGGTTCACCACAAGATGTAAACCATTGGTGAGCCTCAAAAACAGGAAGGTCAGATTAGAGTTTGCCAAACGACATCTAAAAAAGCCTTCACAGTTCTGGAACAACATCCTATGGATAGATGAGACCAAGATCAACTTGTACCAGAGTGATGGGAAGAGAAGAGTATGGAGAAGGAAAGGAACTGCTCATGATCCTAAGCATACCACATCATCAGTGAAACATGGTGGTGGTAGTGTCATGGCGTAGGCATGTATGGCTGCCAATGGAACTGGTTCTCTTGTATTTATTGATGATGTGACTGCTGACAAAAGCAGCAGGATGAATTCTGAAGTGTTTCGGGCAATATTATCTGCTCATATTCAGCCAAATGCTTCAGAACTCATTGGACAGCGCTTCACAGTGCGTATGGACAATGACCCAAAGCATACTGCAAAAGCAACCAAAGAGTTTTTTAAGGGAAGGAAGTGGAATGTTTTGCAATGGCCAAGTCAATCACCTGACCTGAATCCGATTGAGCATGCATTTCACTTGCTGAAGACAAAACTGAAGGAAAAATGCACCAGAACAAGAAGGAACTGAAGACAGTTGCACATTGGCTTAGCAGAGCATCACCAGGGATGAAACCCAGTGTCTGGTGATGTCTATGCATTCCAGACTTCAGGCTGTAATTGACTGCAAAGGATTTGCAACCAAGTATTAAAAAGTGAAAGTATGATTTATGATTATTATTCTGTCCCCTTACTTTTGGTCCCTCAACAAATGGGAGGCTCATATGCAAACTGTTGTAATTCCTACACCGCTCACCTGATTTGGATTTAAATGCCCTCAAATTAAAGCTGACAGTCTGCAGTTAAAGCACATCTTGTTTGTTTCATTTCAAATCCATTGTGGTGGTGTATAGAGCCAAAAATGTTAGAATTGTGTCGATGTCCCAATATTTATGGACCTGACTGTATATGTGGTAAAATCTTTTGTGAATTATTTCGGTGGAAAAACAAATTTCCACCTCCTCCATTAACTTCCTCCTCTCTTCATTCTCATCCACAACACACACACTGACTTGACACCACATCCAGCTAAATATATAAGTGGTGCCAGCACCACCTAGGGGCGAATAAAGTTAAATGACACTGCCAGCCTATTAAAGGGAATTAAAGCATGATACCACAATACATTTGATATGACATTTAGCAACAGTTTAAACTAAGTGCCCACATATAGCACACAGTGGGACACTGCATCAAGAATAATCAGGCGTGGATCAGCCAGGATTTCCACACACCAATGCCTGATGCATCAGACTAGATCATCCATGGTGCCACACCAACAATTTGAAAAAAGAGACTGTTTTCTTCTGGCTACCTGCCTCAGCTACTATTCCGATGCTGTTACCCGCCTGATGCCACACATCTGATGCCAAATGCTGTTTATTTCACCCACCATCTTCAGCGGGTACTGGTATTGCCAAAACCTCCACAGTATGATACCTTGCCACTCTGTGGCCTCCTGATGCTGCCGACACCTCCAGACTCTGTCATTGTGCTGCTCTGTGGTCTCCACATGCTGCTGCCACCTCCAGACTCTGTCATTGTGCCACTCTGTGGCCTACTCATGCTGCCGCCACCTCCAAACTCTGTCATTGTGCCACTCTGTGTCCTCCTCCTGATGCTGCTGCTGCCACCTCCAGACTCTGTCATTCTGCCACTCTGTGGCTTCCTCCTGATGCTGCTGCCGCCACCTCTAGACTCGGTCATTGTGCCACTCTGTGACCTACTCATGCTGCCACCAGCTCCAGACTCTGTCATTGTGCCACTCTGTGGCCTCCTCCTGATGCTGCTGCTGCCATCACCTCCAGACTCTGTCATTGTGCACTCTGTGGCCTACTCATGCTTCCGCCACCTCCAGACTCTGTCATTGTGCCACTCTGGGGCCTCCTCCTGATGCTGCTGCTGCCGCCACCTCCAGACTATGTCATTGTGCCACTCTGTGGCCTACTCATGTGGCCGCCACCTCCAGACTCTGTCATTGTGCCACTCTATGGCCTTCTCCTAATGCTGCTGCCACCTCCAGACTCTGTCATTGTGCCACTCTGTGGCCTTCTCCTAATGCTGCTGCTGCTGCTGCCGCCACTTACAGACTCTGTCATTGTGCCACTCAATGGCCTCCTGATACTGCTTCCACCTCCAGACCCTGTCACTGGACCACTCTATGGTCTCCTCATGCTGCTTTCACCTCACCACTATGTCATAGGTCCACTCTGTGGACTTCTCATGTTGTTCCCACCCTCCCCACTTCATGACTGGTCCACTATTTAGCCTTTCAGCCTGGCTCACATCATCATTTATTTGAACCTTCTTCTGATCTGTCAGAATGAAGGAAAAATGAGATGCACAACGGATCCTGTCTGTGTAGCAGCTGTAAGGCCTGTATGGTCCCATCAGAATTCGGTTATGATTTGGTAGCCAAAAGCAGGAGTGGGTAGAAAACACAGAAGACATGCAAATATTCCATTAACGTTTCATCTCTGTTTTAGATCCACTCCGTTTTTTTTGCCTTTAGCAATACTGATGGATTATTGAGCAAATGCTGACCGAGTGAAGGTGTATGTTCCACAGACAGGATCCGTTTTTTCTTGGTTATTGTTCTGACAGATAAGAGAATGGGGAAAATTAATCAGTGACGTCAACACAAACTTACTGCTGACACCCTCTCCACTCTGTCAGGGGGGCTCTACTTGTATATGCGTTTAATAGAACAGGTTCTGTTTACATCTATGTGGAATCAGCTGACGACGGTGTAAAAGGAGTGCGCCTCTTCTTGACACTAACATCTTCCTGTAAGGCTGAGTTGATACTTGAGTTATTTGGTTAGTTTTGTATGTTATGTATGTGAAGGGACATTGAAGGCAAATATAGCGGAGAGGAGTAAGTGGAAGTGGGATTCCCTCCATCATTCACAAGGCACAGCTACACACCCTATGCAATCCCTTTAACATGTCACTCAGTTACATAATCCAATGTTCATAAAATTTTGCCCCCCCTTATCTGTGGGAGCCATGAGATTACTTAGCACGATAGGGGGATGTTTACCTGACCATATGAATTCATTAAATACAGACTGGAGAGCTGTAACATCCGAGAGCTTTAACAGAATGAAGTGCGTATATATTTTTATTTCTGTACTGAAATAGGCCACTAAACGCTTTTCAACATAGGACTTGCACCCCAATAACAAGAACCAATTGCTGGAATGACAGAGCTGTATAATGGCTATTTGGATCCCCAAATAATCTTTCCCTGCGCTTGTAAATCGCTTTTCTAGCATTGTCCCTAGCGCCTTCTGACGTCTCTCCCTGCACTAAGATGCTGTGAAATGATTCCTCCTTATCCTTTCCCTGCACTTATAAATCGTTTTTTCAGTTATTTTTTTCACAATGAGGTTTTTCCAATTGCTGTCCCTAGTGCCTTCTCACATCTGTCCCTGCACTCAGAACGCTGGAAAATGTCTGACTCTAAGATGGCCGCCATATTTATAGGGCTATGACATCACAGGGCTGGCTGGCTGCTGATTGGCTGCATGCATGTCAGTTTTGGTGATCCCACCTTCCCAGACTTCCTTTCTCCATGTCCTCATACGTGAAGCAGCCATTTTAGGAAAAATGTGATTCGTTACCACGAAGTGTGAGGAAATTCGCATTAGTTTTTCCTGAAATTTGGATCGAATTCAACTTTGTCAGCTTCGATTAGCTCCTCTCTACTCGTTATACAAGGTATGAAATTGTCCTTTGTGAAGGCGCTGAGCAACAATGGGATGGACCCACTACCGTCTCCTCTTCCTCCCCGGTTCTTCGTCCACCATCCCTGAGTGCTGTCCAAATTGCCGAGAAAGAATCCTGTGAAATAGTACTTCATTCAGAAGGTCTTTTGCCATGATGATTGCTGAGAAATAGGAAGAAAACAATGCCAGCCAAGCAAAGGTTTCTCACACAGCTCTGAACGACACCAAAAGCACAATGTACTATCACATGTCCTCTGTTTTAAACATCTTTTTTTTTTGGTACCCTAGCAACATCTATTCCTCTTTTTTTTTTCCGGAAACACGGAACGGATGCCGATGCACATTTGTAAAAAACGTTCCGTTTTTGTTGAAACGCGGATCTGCAAAAAACGGAACGTAAATCTGGAAAGGAAAAATGCGGACGTGTGAAAGGACCCTTAGGGCGGCCTTGGAGTTGTGGCAGATGAAGTAGAAGTGCATCATGGGTTCCATT
This sequence comes from Bufo bufo, assembly GCF_905171765.1. Classification (NCBI taxonomy): domain Eukaryota; kingdom Metazoa; phylum Chordata; class Amphibia; order Anura; family Bufonidae; genus Bufo; species Bufo bufo. The sequence continues at coordinate 82,728,729 of NC_053392.1, forward strand.
GGATAAAGCAACAGGAAGTGCTACATACAGAAGGGAAACAAACCAGGGGTATTGGTTTACATGGTGAAAATGGGTCAAAAGGGTCCAAATTGAAAAAAAGCATGAGGGAGATGTAGATAAGGTAAGCAACTACATAAGCCTATCTGTTAAAACCAATAGTAATCCCAGAAAAACCTTTTAAGGGTCACAGTTTATTCTAGCTGTAAGTACTTGTATACTATATGATGATCTCAGAATATGGAATAATTGTGAGTATAGAAAGTTGACACTTAGCTAAGTGCCATGCCTACAGAAATTTAATTAATGCCATATATTAATGTGCCATCATAACAACTATATCTAGATGCCAACTGGCAGGAAAGCACCGTGCAGGTTGCCAGACAAATTGTAACAAGCTTTCTGTGTCCTTGCAGTTGTCCTTTACTTTATAGGTTCCTTAATAGAATCTTTTCTAGAAATCCTGCGACCACAAATCTGCTTTTTTTAGGTTTGGCTTCAACTATACGTACTAGTAAATCTCTCAGGAGATGTTTTGCATGTAAATTGAAAGGTGATAGATATAATTAAGCTGGATTTTATAATGAACATCTAGTGATGCATTCTTTAATTCTAAATCACAGAATTGCAGTGGCCAATATGGGGGAACTGCTCAAACCCCAAACACTGTAGCGTGTTTCTTATTGGGCGAGCAGTCCCACCGCATGTGAACCACAGAAATATCGTGGCAGATATGGGGGAGCTGCTCAAACCCCAAACACTGTAGCGTGTTTCTCATTGGGGGAGCAGTCCCACCGCATGTGGACCGCAGCAAACGACCATCCCGAGCAATTAATGCGTACAAAGGAGGACGCCAGCGCGGTCCACATGCACCACAAAAGCAACCTACACAGACCAGAGCATTGTGCGGATGAAAATACAATTATATAAATCACTGAAGAAAATGCACCAAAAGGATATTCCACTGACTATACTAGCTGGTCGTACAAGCAGATATTAAAAGCTGAGACTTTTGCCAATATATTCCTGTCAGGAAAATATCGGAGCCCATCATGCACCACGTCACGGTCACTCAGCATGGCAAGGGGTCCTACCACTACGCTAACTATGGTGTGAACAAGGTCTGAAGGTGATGTAATCCAGCTCACAGCCAAGCTTCCACACAACCGCCTAGCAGGACAGCTAGTGCAATGTGAACAAGGCAAGACTGTAAGCCACACCCATATCAGACCGTGTGATGGAGGTTTCCAGGTGCAAAGGAATGTTCAATTGCACCTGCTATGCGGTTGTGTGGAAGCTTGGCTGTGAGCTGGATTACATCACCTTCAGACCTTGTTCACACCATAGTTAGCGTAGTGGTAGGACCCCTTGCCATGCTGAGTGACCGTGACGTGGTGCATGATGGGCTCCGATATTTTCCTGACAGGAATATATTGGCAAAAGTCTCAGCTTTTAATATCTGCTTGTACGACCAGCTAGTATAGTCAGTGGCATATCCTTTTGGTGCATTTTCTTTAGTGATCTATATTCTTTAATTCTACCCTAAAAACAACATAAAGGCCCCTCTAATGTCAGGCTGAGTTTGGACCATGTTTGGTGGGCCCAGCTTATGCACCATGTGATATGCTGAACATAGTCTCTTAGGCTGCATTCACACGTCCGTGGTGTGTTGCGGACCCGCATATTGCGGGTCCGCAACACACCAGCCCGGCACCCCCATTGAAATGCCTATTCTTGTCCGCAAGCTGCGGACAAGAATAGGACATGCTCTATCTTTTTGCGGAGCTGTGGACCCAAAGATAGGGGCCGCGCACCGCAAATGCGGATGCGGACAGCACACTGTGTGCTGTCCGCATCCATTCCGTCCCCATAGAGAATGAATTGGTCCGCATCCGTTCCGCAAAATTGCGGAACGGATGCTGACCCATTTTGCGGACGTGTGAATGGAGCCTTATGGACCAGTATCTTTTTATGAGGTATGTGTCGTTATATCTCTTTTTTTACTGTATAAGTAGGAGCAGCCTCCTGCAGTTTCCTTATCTTCAGGATAGGTCATCAATATCATACTTCTGGCACCACCAATGATCAGCTGTTTGTAGAGGTTGCAGTGCTTAAGTGAGAGCTGCGTCCTTCTCACAGCATATTGAGCATGGTGTCATACAATGTATAGTGAGGTACCTAAGTTCATGGGAGTGAGCAGCACGCAGACCAATTGACCGAGGAAGGTGATGTCACTGGCCTAGCAGACTAACAGGGATGCCGGGTGCCAATCAAATATTAATGACATCTTCTGAGGGTGGGGGTGGGTCATCAATATCCTTCTCCTGGAAAACTGTTTTAGGCCTCATGCACACGACCGTTGTGTGCATCCGTGGCCGTTGTGCCGTTTTCCTTTTTTTTTTCGCGGACCCATTGACTTTCAATAGGTCCGTGGAAAAATCGGAAAATGCACCGTTTTGCAGCCGCATCCGTAATCCGTGTTTCCTGTCCGTCAAAAAAATATGACCTGTCCTATTTTTTTGACGGACAGCGGTTCACGGACCCATTCAATTCAATGGGTCCATGAAAGAACACGGATGCACACAAGATTGGCATCCGCGTCCCTGATCCGTGGCCGTAGGTTACTTTCATACAGACGGATCCGAAGATCCGTCTGCATAAAAGCTTTTTCAGAGATGAGTTTTCACTTCGTGAAAACTCAAATCCGACAGTATATTCTAACACAGAGGCGTTCCCATAGTGATGGGGACGCTTCTAGTTAGAATATACTACGAACTGTGTACATGACTGCCCCCTGCTGCCTGGCAGCACCCAAACTCTTACAGGGGGCTGTGATCCGCACAATTAACCCCTATAAGAGATCAGGGGCTGCCAGGCAGCAGGGGGCTGACCCCCCTCCCTCCCCAGTTTGAATATCATTGGTGGCCAGTGTGCGGCCTCCCCTCCCCCCCCCCGATCATTGGTGGCAGCGGAGAGTTCCGATTGGAGTCCCAGTTTAATCGCTGGGGCTCCGATCGGTAACCATGGCAACCAGGACGCTACTGCAGTCCTGGTTGCCATGGTTACTTAGCAATATTACAATATTAGAAGCATCATACTTACCTGCTGCGCTGTCTGTGACCGGCCTGGAGCTCCTTCTACTGGTAAGTGACAGATCATTATGCAATGCGCCGCACAGACCTGTCACTTACCAGTAGGAGGAGCTCTCGGCCGGTCACAGACAGCGCAGCAGGTAAGTATGATGCTTCTAATATTGTAATATTGCTAAGTAACCATGGCAACCAGGCCTGCAGTGGCGTCCTGGTTGCCATGGTTACCGATCGGAGCCCCAGCAATTAAACTGGGACTCCGATCGGAACTCTCCGCTGCCACCAATGATCGGGCGGGGCGGGGGGGGGGGGGCCAGGAGAGGCTGCACACTGGCCACCAATGATATTAATACAATAGAGGGGGGCCGGGGGGGGGCCGCACACTGGCCAAAAATGATATTACAATAGAGGGAGGGGGGGGGGCGACGGAGGCCGCACACTGGCCACTAATGATATTACAATAAAGGGAGGGAGGGTGGGGCCGACGGAGGCCGCACACTGGCCACCAATGATATTACAATAAAGGGAGGGTGGGGGGGCCGACGGAGGCCGCACACTGGCCACCAATGATATTACAATAAAGGGAGGGAGGGGGGGCTGACGGAGCCCGCACACTGGCCACCAATGATATTACAAAATTGGGGGGGCCGGGGGGGGCGCGCACTGGCCACCAATGATATTCAAACTGGGGAGGGAGGGCCTGGCAGCCCCTGATCTCTTACAGGGGGCTATGATACGCACAATTAACCCCTTCAGGTGCGGCACCTGAAGGGTTAATTGTGCTGATCACAGCCCCCTGTAAAAGATCGGGTGCTGCCAGGCAGCAGGGGGCAGTCATGTACACAGTTCATAGTATATTCTAACTAGAAGCGTCCCCATCACTATGGGAACGCCTCTGTGTTAGAATATACTGTCGGATCTGAGTTTCACGATGTAACTCGAATCCGATGGTATATTCTAACATAGAGGCGTTTCCATGGTGATGGGGATGCTTCAAGTTAAAATATACCATCTTTACTATCTTTAAAATGTAACTGTCATGTTTTCATCAAAAACCAATTTTAGCATATGTTACTGCTGCTGCAGCATTATGCATAAAGCAATCTTTAGTTTCTTCACAAACCACTGTGTTCCTTGAGCTTTTCCCATAGTTACGACTGTTTTAACCTCTACAATATGAGGATCTTCTCAAAATGGCTCTTCTGCCAGTTCTGAGACCTGCTTTCCCTCACTTCACATACACACTTGCTGTAGCCAGCAGCTTCCTGCCAGCCAATCAGATTGGATTACTGAGAGACACACCTCCTCACTCTGAAGCCTAATGCAGGCATGCAATGCACATCTGTCTTCTGTTCATACTAAAGGGAAGACAGACAAGCTATAGCAACAGTCTATTAATACCCTAAGAACCAGGCCATTTTTTGGAAACTTGACATGTCACTTTATTTGGTGATAACTTCGGAATGCTTTCACTTATGCAAGCCATTCTGAGATTGTTTTCTCGCGATACATTGTACTTCATGATAGTGAAAAGTTTTAGTCAATATAATTCACCTTTATTTATTACAAAAAATCCAATATTTACAGAAAATTTAGAAAAATTAGCAATTTTCAAAATTTTTATTTCTACACTTTTAAGGCAGATAAGGATACATCATATGAGAGTTATTATCTTACATTCCCCATATGTCCACTTTCATGTTTGCATCATTTTGTAAATGTAATTTAATTTTTTAGGATCTTATAAAGGCTTAGGTTTTTAGAAGCAAATTATTTAATTTTTAAGAATTTCCGAAACCCATTTTTTAAGGACCACTTCAGTTATAAAGTCACTTTGTGGGGCTTACATAGTGGAAACCACATATTAATGACCATATTGTAAAAACTACACCCCTAAAGTTATTCCAAACAGATTTTACAAACTTTGTCAACCCTTGAAGCGTTCCACAAGAATTAAAGGAAAAAGGAGATGACATTTTTATTTGGCAGATTCTCCATTTTAATTCATTTTTTCCTATAACATATCAAGGGTTAATAGCCAAATAAAACTCAATATTTATTACCCTGATTCTGCAGTTTACAGAAACACCCCATTTGTGATCGTAAACTGCTGTACGGGCACACGGCAGGGCGCAGAAGGAAAAAAGCGCCATATGGATTTTGGAGGGCAGATTTTACTTAGATAATGTTAAGTTGCCATATGACATATAAAGACCCCCTGATGCACCCCTAAAGTAGAAACTCCAAAAAAGTGACCTAATTTTAAAAATTATGGGATAAGGTGACACTTTTGTTTGTACTATTTTGTGGTATATATGATTTTTTATTTCGATTTTTGTGAGGCAAGGTAACCAAAAAATGGCTGTTCTGGCACAGTTTTTATTTATGTTTTTTACGGTGTTCACCTGACAGGTTAGATCATGTGCTATTTTTATAGAGCATGTTGTTATGGAGGCGAAATTATCAGATATATCTACTTTTATTTTTATTTTGTTTCAGTTTTATATAAAAAAGCATTTTTGAAAAAAAAAAAGTTTTTGTGTATCCTTATTCTGAAAGCCATATTATTTAAATTTTTCGGGCAATTATCTTATGTAGGGGCTCAGTTTTTGCGGCATGAGGTGAAAGTTTGATTGGTACTATTTTGGGGTTCATTCTACCTTTTGATCGTTTGGTATTACACTATTTGTGATGTATGGTGATAAAAAATTAATTTTTTGGCATGCTTTTAACCTGACAGGAAAAATCACATGATATTTTTATAGAGCAGGTTGTTACGGATGTGGAGATACCTTATTTGTCAATTTTTTTGCGCTGCGCTGTCTGTGACCGGCCTGGAGCTCCTTCTACTGGTAAGTGACAGATCATTATGCAATGCGCCGCACAGACCTGTCACTTACCAGTAGGAGGAGCTCTCGGCCGGTCACAGACAGCGCAGCAGGTAAGTATGATGCTTCTAATATTGTAATATTGCTAAGTAACCATGGCAACCAGGCCTGCAGTGGCGTCCTGGTTGCCATGGTTACCGATCGGAGCCCCAGCAATTAAACTGGGACTCCGATCGGAACTCTCCGCTGCCACCAATGATCGGGCGGGGTGGGGGGGGAGGGGAGGCTGCACACTGGCCACCAATGATATTAATACAATAGAGGGGGGGCCGCACACTGGCCAAAAATGATATTACAATAGAGGGAGGGGGGGGGGCGACGGAGGCCGCACACTGGCCACTAATGATATTACAATAAAGGGAGGGAGGGTGGGGCCAACGGAGGCCGCACACTGGCCACCAATGATATTACAATAAAGGGAGGGTGGGGGGGCTGACGGAGGCCGCACACTGGCCACCAATGATATTACAATAAAGGGAGGGAGGGGGGGCTGACGGAGCCCGCACACTGGCCACCAATGATATTACAAAATTGGGGGGGCCGGGGGGGCCGCACACTGGCCACCAATGATATTCAAACTGGGGAGGGAGGGCCTGGCAGCCCCTGATCTCTTACAGGGGGCTATGATACGCACAATTAACCCCTTCAGGTACGGCACCTGAAGGGTTAATTGTGCTGATCACAGCCCCCTGTAAAAGATCGGGTGCTGCCAGGCAGCAGGGGGCAGTCATGTACACAGTTCATAGTATATTCTAACCAGAAGCGTCCCCATCACTATGGGAACGCCTCTGTGTTAGAATATACTGTCGGATCTGAGTTTCACGATGTAACTCAAATCCGATGGTATATTCTAACATAGAGGCGTTTCCATGGTGATGGGGGACGCTTCAAGTTAAAATATACCATCGGATTGGAGAAAACTCTGATCCTATGGTATATTAACTCCTGACTTTACATTGAAAGTCAATGGGGGACGGATCTGTTTGAAATTGCACCATATTGTGTCAACGTCAAACGGATCCGTCCCCATTGACTTGCATTGTAATTCAGGACGGATCCGTTTGGCTCCGCACGGACGGATCCTCCAAAAATCAAGGAAGACCCACGGACGAAAAAACGGTCAAGGATCACGGACCAATGGAACCCCGTTTTGCGGACCGTGAAAAAATACGGTCGTGTGCATGAGGCCTTATATTGATGGCCAGGTCATCAGTATCTGATCATGGGGGTCCAACACCCAGGATTCCACACTAAATAGATGTTTGGGGAGCTCCGGTGAGCCCCCATGGCCTTCCCTCTGCTCACTGAACACAGCATCATATATCGTATGTTGTCTTTACTTGGTATCGCAGCTGAGCCCTGGTTGCTTGAATAGGACTGAACTGCTCCTAGGCCACATGACCAATAAACATGACATCACTGGCCTTGGGTAAACCTTTTTCAAAAGTAGGTTATTGTTGCAGCTTTTCTTTTCCCCATCCCTCTAAAATTAACTATACCTTTCTAGAAAACTCATCCATATAAGGCAACAAACATCTCCTGCCCATTGTGCCTATGGTCCATATGGCTTAGTAAAGTATATCTTTAAAATGTAACTGTCATGTTTTCATCAAAAACCAATTTTAGCATATGTTACTGCTGCTGCAGCATTATGCATAAAGCAATCTTTAGTTTCTTCACAAACCACTGTGTTCCTTGAGCTTTTCCCATAGTTACGACTGTTTTAACCTCTACAATATGAGGATCTTCTCAAGATGGCTCTTCTGCCAGTTCTGAGACCTGCTTTCCCTCACTTCACATACACACTTGCTGTAGCCAGCAGCTTCCTGCCAGCCAATCAGATTGGATTACTGAGAGACACACCTCCTCACTCTGAAGCCTAATGCAGGCATGCAATGCACATCTGTCTTCTGTTCATACTAAAGGGAAGACAGACAAGCTATAGCAACAGTCTATTAATAGTGATGTCGCGAACATAAAATTTTCAGTTCGCGAACAGCGAACGCGAACTTCCGCAAATGTTCGCGAACTGGCGAACCGGGCGAACCGCCATAGACTTCAATAGACAGGCGAATTTTAAAACCCACAGGGACTCTTTCTGGCCACAATAGTGATGAGAAAGTTGTTTCAAGGGGTCTAACACCTGGACTGTGGCATGCCGGAGGGGGATCTATGGCAAAACTCCCATGGAAAATTACGTAGTGGACGCAGAGTCGGGTTTTAATCCATAAAGGGCATAAATCAACTAACATTCCTAAATTGTTTGGAATAACGTGCTTTAAAACATCCAGTGTGTGTATACGATCAGGTATGATGTTGTATCGATCAGGTAGTGTAAGGGTTACGCCCGCATCACAGACATTGACAGACCAAACTCCCCTTTTAATGCACCGCAAACAGTTCATTTGCACAACCGCAAACTCCCCATTTGCACAAGGTTGGATACCAAGCTAGCCACGTCCCGGTGATGTCATTGAAGGTTTCTTCCTCCACCCAGCCACGTACAACACCAAGGGTCCCCGAAAGGTCAATTGAATTGATTTTTCGAACGGGGAGATGGTTAAAAAAAACGCTGGCTCCCTCCCCTTTGTTTTTATCCACGGTGACTGCGTCTGCGCCGTGCAATTTACTGTCACACCCGATATGAGTGGTATTTTCTGTAGTACTATTCTCATCAGTTTAATCCCTCTAACGTCCCCGACTCCCCAATCTGGGGGCCATTTATTAAACAGATTTTTCGGACGGGGAGATGGTTAAAAAAACGCTGGCTCCCTCCACTCTGTTTTAATCCACGGTGACTGCGTCTGCGCCGTGCAATTTACTGTCACACCCGATATGAGTGGTATTTTCTGTAGTACTATTCTCATCAGTTTAATCCCTCTAACGTCCCCAATCTGGGTGCCATTTATTGAATAGATTTTTCGAACGGGGAGATGGTTAAAAAAAACCTGGCTCCCTCCACTCTGTTTTAAACCACGGTGACTGCGTCTGCGCCGTGCAATTTACTGTCACACCCGATATGAGTGGTATTTTCTGTAGTACTATTCTCATCAGTTTAATCCCTCTAACGTCCCCAATCTGGGTGCCATTTATTGAATAGATTTTTCGAACGGGGAGATGGTTAAAAAAACGCTGGCTCCCTCCACTCTGTTTTAAACCACGGTGTCTGCATCTGCGCCGTGCAATTTACTGTCACACCCGATATGAGTGGTATTTTCTGTAGTACTATTCTCATCAGTTTAATCCCTCTAACATCCCCAATCTGGGGGCCATTTATTAAATAGATTTTTTGAACGGGGAGATGGTTAAAAAAACGCTGGCTCCCTCCACCGATATGATTATGGTATTTTCTGTAGTATTATTCTCATCAGTTTAATCCCTGTTACGTCCCATATCAGGAATTGCCTTTTATGAAAAAAAATTTAGGCCGGGTACCTTCGACTGCCTTCACAGTGACAGACCAAACTCTCATACACTAAACTGAATTGATTTCAGGAACCGGGAGATGGAAAAAGCAGCTTGGTCGGTCCTCTTACTCCCAAATTGGGGCACTGCGCGTGCACAGAGCAATGTGCTGTGACACCCTATATGAGTGGTGTCTTAACTAGTACTATTGCTATCAGTTTAATCCCTGTTACGGACCCTATCCGGTCGAATTGATTAACCATTGTCGAATCCCCCATTGACATCCCCCTTATAAGCTGTGTAAAGCATATTTTTTAGTTTGGTTTTGAACTGCTGCATCCTTTCCGACTTTTGGTAATTTGGTAACATTTCTGCCACTTTCTGCTTATACCGGGGGTCTAGTAGCGTGGCCACCCGATCGCTTTTGGTCTGACCATAATGAAGCAACGGCCTTATCATCTGGGGTGTGGCAACATTGCCAACACACTTTTATAGAGGTGATGATGATTGCTTCATTGTGATACGCAAGCCCCTTCACCACAACAAGGTAACGATCACGAAGGGGAATTGACACTTGTATGTGCCTTTTTTTTTTGGTTTGTTTTTGCAGCCACAGTGCTGCACCATAGGACAGAAAAATTAGGCATGTACACATGCCTGAAAAATAATGGCACTGTTGCAGACGCTATTGTAGCAGCGGCCGGAAAAATTTATGTTTTCCAGGCAGAAAAGTGACTAAAACATTACGGCTTGAACCCTAGTTGGTGGTGGAGAATTCACGAAAGTCATCCGGTATGCAGACATTAAATACAGCAGCGTGGGGACCATTTTGAGGCCAAGGCATGTAATCAGGCCTTTTGTTAGTCAAACGTATCCCCCACTGTCAGTCCCTTCGGGATCCATGCCTCATTCATCTTTATGAAGGTGAGGTAATCAACACTTTTTTGACCGAGGCGACTTCTCTTGTCAGTGACAATGCCTCCTGCTGCACTGAAGCTCCTTTCTGACAGGACACTTGAAGCAGGGCAGGCCAGAAGTTCTATCGCAAACTGGGATAGCTCAGGCCACAGGTCAAGCCTGCACACCCAGTAGTGAAGGGGTTCATTGCTCCTCAGAGTGTCGATATCTGCTGTTAAGGCGAGGTAGTCTGCTACCTGTCGGTCGAGTCGTTCTCTAAGGCTGGATCCCGAAGGGCTGTGGCGATGAGTAGGACTGAAAAAGCTCCGCATGTCCTCCATCAACAACACATCTGTAAATCGTCCAGTCCTTGCCGCCGTGGTAGGAGGAGGATTACACTCACCTCTTCCCCTGTTAGATTCCCGTTGTGCTGTGACATCTCCCTTATAAGCTGTGTAAAGCATATTTTTTAGTTTGGTTTTGAACTGCTGCATCCTTTCCGACTTTCGGTAATTTTGTAACATTTCTGCCACTTTCTGCTTATACCGGGGGTCTAGTAGCGTGGTCACCCAGTACAGATCGTTCTCCTTTATCCTTTTTATACGTGGGTCCCTCAACAGACATGACAGCATGAAAGACCCCATTTGAACAAGGTTGGATGCAGAGCTTCTCATTTCCCGTTCCTCGTCCTCACTGATGTCATTGACGGTCTGTTCTTCCCCCCAGCCACGTACAACACCATGGGTCCCAGATAGGTGACAACAACGAGCACCCTGGGGTGCCTGCTGTGGTTGGTCTTCCTCCTCCTCAAAGCCGCCACATTCCTCCTCTGACTCCTCTTCCTCATACTCCTCTTCCAGCGTTGCTGCAGGTCCGGCAAGCGATGATGACAAGGCTGTTTCTGGTGGTGATGGTGACCACAACTCTTCCTCTTCCTCTTCACGCTCATCTACAGCCTGATCCAGAACTCTTCGCAGGGCACGCTCCAGGAAGAAAACAAATGGGATGAGGTCGCTGATGGTGGCTTCGGTGCGACTGACTAGGTTTGTCACCTCCTCAAAAGGACGCATAAGCCTACAGGCATTGCGCATGAGTGTCCAGTAACGTGGCAAAAAGATTCCCAGCTCCGCAGAGGCTGTCCTAGCACCCCGGTCATACAAATACTCGTTGACGGCTTTTTCTTGTTGGAGCAGGCGGTCGAACATTAGGAGTGTTGAATTCCAACGTGTCGGGCTGTCGCATATCAAGCGCCTCATTGGCATGTTGTTTCGCCGCTGAATATCGGAAAAGTGCGCCATGGCCGTGTAGGAACGCCTGAAATGGCCACACACCTTCCTGGCCTGCTTGAGGACGTCCTGTAAGCCTGGGTACTTAGACACAAAACGTTGTACGATGAGATTCAACACATGTGCCATGCACGGCACATGTGACAACTTGCCCAAATTTAATGCCGCCAACAGATTGCTTCCATTGTCACACACCACTTTGCCGATCTCCAGTTGGTGCGGGGTCAGCCACTGATCCACCTGTGCGTTCAGGGCGGACAGGAGTGCTGGTCCTGTGTGGCTCTCTGCTTTCAGGCAAGTCAACCCCAAGATAGCGTTACACTGTCGTATCCGGGATGTGGAATAGCCCCTGGGGAGCTGGGGGGAATCAGTTGATGTGCAGCCAGACGCCGCAGCAGAAGAGGACTCAGCCGAGGAGGAAATTAAAGAGGATGGAGTAGGAGTAGAGGAGGTGGCAGTAGGTCTGCCTGCAAGTCGTGGTGGTGTCACCAACTCCGCTGCAGAGCCACGCATTCCATGCTTGTCAGCCGTCAGCAGGTTGACCCAATGCGCAGTATACGTGATATACCTGCCCTGACCGTGCTTTGCAGACCAGGTATCAGTGGTCAGATGGACCCTTGCCCCAACACTGTATGCCAGAGATGCCATGACTTCCTTTTCAATGACATGGTAGAGGTTTGGGATTGCCTTTTTTGAAAAAAAATTTCGTCCGGGTACCTTCCACTGTGGTGTCCCAATAGCGACAAATTTTTTGAAGGCCTCAGACTCTACCAGCTGGTATGGTAAAAGCTGGCGGGCTAAGAGTTCCGTCAAGCCAGCTGTCAGTCGCCGGGCAAGGGGGTGACTTTGTGACATTGGCTTCTTATGCTCAAACATGTCCTTGACAGACACCTGACTGTGGGCAGATGAGCAGGAACTGCTGAAGGTGAGAGATGGAGTGGCGGGTGGTTGAGAGGGGGCAGGGAGGACAGCAGTGGTTGACGTGGCTGAAGATGCAGGACCAGGAGGAGCATGGTGGCTTTGAGTTTGTGTGCTGCTTGTACTCATGTGTTGATCCCATAGGCGTTTGTGATGTGAGATCATGTGCCTTCGCAAAGCAGTTGTACCAAGGTGGGTGTTGGACTTCCCACGACTCAGTTTCTTTTGGCACAGGTTGCAAATGGCATTGCTTTTATCAGAGGCAGACACACAAAAAAAATGCCACACTGCTGAGCTTTGCAATGACGGCATTCTAGTGGTGGCAACAGCATGCGTTGACTGGCGTGCTGTCTGGCTGACCCCAGGTGCCGATACATGCTGTCTGACTGTGCCACTAACTCCTTGCGACGACCTCCCCCTGCTTCCAACTCGTCTCCTCATTCTCTCTGTCTCCCCTTCAGAACTTTCCCCCTCTTCTTCTCTTCGAGCAGGCACCCACGTGGCATCCGTGGACACATCGTCATCATCAACCGCTTCACTTGTATCTGACACCTCAGCAAAGGAAGCAGCAGCGGGTACAACATCATCATCATCACACTGTACGTCCATGTGTGTAATCCTGCCTGACTGAGACATATCCCCGTAATCTACATCATCTGGCAATAATGGTTGCGCATCACTAATTGCATCCAACTGATGTGTAAATAACTCCTCTGACGGATCAAGTGAAGCGGCTGTGGTGGCTGTGGTGGTAGTGGCGACGGGCGGGTGCGTGGTAACTTGAGAGCAGGTGACCGAAGCTGAGTTGGAGGAGGATGGTGCGTCAAGGTTCTTAGCGGAAGCTGTTGAAGATTGGGTGTCCTGTCTAAGCCAGTCAACTACGTCCTCTGAATTTTTCGGGTTCAGGGTACGTGGCCTCTGAAAACTGGGCATTATTCCAGGGACAGTGGAAATCACAGCACCACGACCACGACGGCCCCTGCGGGGTGGCCTGCCTCTGCCTGTCATTTTTTTTTTAGATAAGTGGTACTACGCGTGCTAGGTACTGTGCCACCCGGTATGAGTGGTAGGCACTGGCAGTGGGCACACTACAGTCTGTGGAAGTGGGCCTGACACACACTGGCAGCAGGCAAGCAACTGAATTTAGACTACTGTCTAAAAATTAAATGCCTTATTTATCGGCAAGCTACTGTGCCACCCGGTATCAGTGGTTGGCACTGGCAGTGGGCACACTACAGTCAGTGGAAGAGGGCCTGACACACACTGGCAGCAGGCAAGCAACTGAAATTACACTAAAGTGTAAAAATTAAATGCCTTATTTATCGGCAAGCTACTGTGCCACCCGGTATGAATGGTTGGCACTGGCAGTGGGCACACTACAGTCAGTGGAAGAGGGCCTGACACACACTGGCAGCAGGCAAGCAACTGAATTTAGACTACTGTCTAAAAATTAAATGCCTTATTTATCGGCAAGCTACTGTGCCACCCGGTATCAGTGGTTGGCACTGGCAGTGGGCACACTACAGTCAGTGGAAGCGGGCCTGACACACACTGGCAGCAGGCAAGCAACTGAAATTACACTAAAGTGTAAAAATTAAATGCCTTATTTATCGACAAGCTACTGTGCCACCCGGTATCAGTGGTTGGCACTGGCAGTGGGCACACTACAGTCAGTGGAAGCGGGCCTGACACACACTGGCAGCAGGCAAGCAACTGAATTTAGACTACTGTCTAAAAATTAAATGCCTTATTTATCGGCAAGCTACTGTGCCACCCGGTATCAGTGGTTGGCACTGGCAGTGGGCACACTACAGTCAGTAGAAGCGGGCCTGACACACACTGGCAGCAGGCAAGCAACTGAAATTACACTAAAGTGTAAAAATTAAATGCCTTATTTATCGGCAAGCTACTGTGCCACCCGGTATGAGTGGTTGGCACTGGCAGTGGGCACACTACAGTCAGTGGAAGAGGGCCTGACACACTGACTGGCAGCAGGCAAGCAACTGAATTTAGACTACTGTCTAAAAATTAAATGCCTTATTTATCGGCAAGCTACTGTGCCACCCGGTATCAGTGGTTGGCACTGGCAGTGGGCACACTACAGTCAGTGGAAGCGGGCCTGACACACACTGGCAGCAGGCAAGCAACTGAAATTACACTAAAGTGTAAAAATTAAATGCCTTATTTATCGGCAAGCTACTGTGCCACCCGGTATCAGTGGTTGGCACTGGCAGTGGGCACACTACAGTCAGTAGAAGCGGGCCTGACACACACTGGCAGCAGGCAAGCAACTGAAATTACACTAAAGTGTAAAAATTAAATGCCTTATTTATCGGCAAGCTACTGTGCCACCCGGTATGAGTGGTTGGCACTGGCAGTGGGCACACTACAGTCAGTGGAAGAGGGCCTGACACACTGACTGGCAGCAGGCAAGCAACTGAATTTAGACTACTGTCTAAAAATTAAATGCCTTATTTATCGGCAAGCTACTGTGCCACCCGGTATCAGTGGTTGGCACTGGCAGTGGGCACACTACAGTCAGTGGAAGCGGGCCTGACACACACTGGCAGCAGGCAAGCAACTGAAATTACACTAAAGTGTAAAAATTAAATGCCTTATTTATCGGCAAGCTACTGTGCCACCCGGTATGAGTGGTTGGCACTGGCAGTGGGCACACTACAGTCAGTGGAAGAGGGCCTGACACACACTGGCAGCAGGCAAGCAACTGAATTTAGACTACTGTCTAAAAATTAAATGCCTTATTTATCGGCAAGCTACTGTGCCACCCGGTATCAGTGGTTGGCACTGGCAGTGGGCACACTACAGTCAGTGGAAGCGGGCCTGACACACACTGGCAGCAGGCAAGCAACTGAATTTAGACTACTGTCTAAAAATTAAATGCCTTATTTATCGGCAAGCTACTGTGCCACCCGGTATCAGTGGTTGGCACTGGCAGTGGGCACACTACAGTCAGTTGAAGTCGGCCTGACACACACTAGCAGCAGGCAAGCAGCTGAAATTACACTAAAGTGTAAAAATTAAATGCCTTTTTTATGCAAAGTCCTGTGCCAGCCGGTATGAGTGGTGGGCACTGGCAGTGGGCACACTACAGTCAGTGGAAGTCAGCCTGACACACACTGGCAGGCAACTAACCTTAGATTAAAGTGTAAAAATTAAGTGCCTATTTTTTAAGCAAAGTCCTGTGCCACTCGGTATGACAGGGGTGGGCACTGGCAGTGGGCACACTACAGTCAGTTGAAGTCGGCCTGACACACACTAGCAGCAGGCAAGCAGCTGAAATTACATTAAAGTGTAAAAATTAAATGCCTTTTTTAAGCAAAGTCCTGTGCCAGCCGGTATGAGTGGTGGGCACTGGCAGTGGGCACACTACAGTCAGTGGAAGTCAGCCTGACACACACTGGCAGGCAACTAACCTTAGATTAAAGTGTAAAAATTAAGTGCCTATTTTTTAAGCAAAGTCCTGTGCCACTCGGTATGACAGGGGTGGGCACTGGCAGTGGGCACACTACAGTCAGTTGAAGTCGGCCTGACACACACTAGCAGCAGGCAAGCAGCTGAAATTACACTAAAGTGTAAAAATTAAATGCCTTTTTTATGCAAAGTCCTGTGCCAGCCGGTATGAGTGGTGGGCACTGGCAGTGGGCACACTACAGTCAGTGGAAGTCAGCCTGACACACACTGGCAGGCAACTAACCTTAGATTAAAGTGTAAAAATTAAGTGCCTATTTTTTAAGCAAAGTCCTGTGCCACTCGGTATGACAGGGGTGGGCACTGGCAGTGGGCACACTACAGTCAGTTGAAGTCGGCCTGACACACACTAGCAGCAGGCAAGCAGCTGAAATTACATTAAAGTGTAAAAATTAAATGCCTTTTTTAAGCAAAGTCCTGTGCCAGCCGGTATGAGTGGTGGGCACTGGCAGTGGGCACACTACAGTCAGTGGAAGTCAGCCTGACACACACTGGCAGGCAACTAACCTTAGATTAAAGTGTAAAAATTAAGTGCCTATTTTTTAAGCAAAGTCCTGTGCCACTCGGTATGACAGGGGTGGGCACTGGCAGTGGGCACACTACAGTCAGTTGAAGTCGGCCTGACACACACTAGCAGCAGGCAAGCAGCTGAAATTACATTAAAGTGTAAAAATTAAATGCCTTTTTTAAGCAAAGTCCTGTGCCAGCCGGTATGAGTGGTGGGCACTGGCAGTGGGCACACTACAGTCAGTGGAAGTCAGCCTGACACACACTGGCAGGCAACTAACCTTAGATTAAAGTGTAAAAATTAAGTGCCTATTTTTTAAGCAAAGTCCTGTGCCACTCGGTATGACAGGGGTGGGCACTGGCAGTGGGCACACTACAGTCAGTTGAAGTCGGCCTGACACACACTAGCAGCAGGCAAGCAGCTGAAATTACACTAAAGTGTAAAAATTAAATGGCTTTTTTATGCAAAGTCCTGTGCCAGCCGGTATGAGTGGTGGGCACTGGCAGTGGGCACACTACAGTCAGTGGAAGTCAGCCTGACACACACTGGCAGGCAACTAACCTTAGATTAAAGTGTAAAAATTAAGTGCCTATTTTTTAAGCAAAGTCCTGTGCCACTCGGTATGACAGGGGTGGGCACTGGCAGTGGGCACACTACAGTCAGTTGAAGTCGGCCTGACACACACTAGCAGCAGGCAAGCAGCTGAAATTACATTAAAGTGTAAAAATTAAATGCCTTTTTTAAGCAAAGTCCTGTGCCAGCCGGTATGAGTGGTGGGCACTGGCAGTGGGCACACTACAGTCAGTGGAAGTCAGCCTGACACACACTGGCAGGCAACTAACCTTAGATTAAAGTGTAAAAATTAAGTGCCTATTTTTTAAGCAAAGTCCTGTGCCACTCGGTATGACAGGGGTGGGCACTGGCAGTGGGCACACTACAGTCAGTTGAAGTCGGCCTGACACACACTAGCAGCAGGCAAGCAGCTGAAATTACATTAAAGTGTAAAAATTAAATGCCTTTTTTAAGCAAAGTCCTGTGCCAGCCGGTATGAGTGGTGGGCACTGGCAGTGGGCACACTACAGTCAGTGGAAGTCAGCCTGACACACACTGGCAGGCAACTAACCTTAGATTAAAGTGTAAAAATTAAGTGCCTATTTTTTAAGCAAAGTCCTGTGCCACTCGGGATGACAGGGGTGGGCACTGGCAGTGGGCACACTACAGTCAGTTGAAGTCGGCCTGACACACACTGGCAGGCAACTAACCTTAGATTAAAGTGTAAAAATGAAGTGCCTTTTTTTTAAGCAAAGTCCTGTGCCACACGGGATGACAGGGGTGGGCACTGGCAGTGGGCACACTACAGTCAGTTGAAGTCGGCCTGACACACACTAGCAGCAGGCAAGCAGCTGAAATTACACTAAAGTGTAAAAATTAAATGCCTTTTTTATGCAAAGTCCTGTGCCAGCCGGTATGAGTGGTGGGCACTGGCAGTGGGCACACTACAGTCAGTGGAAGTCAGCCTGACACACACTGGCAGGCAACTAACCTTAGATTAAAGTGTAAAAATTAAGTGCCTTTTTTTAAGCAAAGTCCTGTGCCACACGGAATGACAGGGGTGAGCACTGGCAGTGGGCACACTACAGTCTGTGGGCCTGCAGCTCCTCACACACAGGCAGGCCAGGCAACTGCAATATGTATATAAAGGAAAAAAAAAAAGCAGACTAATGTTGCAGCCCTAAAAAGGGCTTTTTGGGGTGCTGTCAGGACGCTGTCCTTACAGCAGAGATCAGATGAGTCTTTCAGGACTGGAGTGGACACTGAATTCACTAGCCTAGCTATCGATTTCCCAATTAAATCAGCAGCAGTTACAGTCTCCCTCCTCTCACTAAGACTGCAGCTTCAGAATGAATCTAAAATGGATGCTGTGCAGGAGGTGGGAGGGTCTGGGAGGGAGGGTATGCTGCTGATTGGCTGGAATGTGTCTGCTGACTGTGAGGTACAGGGTCAAAGTTTGCTCAATGATGATGTATAGGGGGCGGACCGAACATCGCATGTGTTCGCCCGGCAGAGGCGAACGCGAACAAGCTATGTTCGCCGGGAACTGTTCGCCGTCGGATAGTTCGGGCCATCTCTATCTATTAATACCCTAAGAACCAGGCCATTTTTTGGAAACTTGACATGTCACTTTATTTGGTGATAACTTCGGAATGCTTTCACTTATGCAAGCCATTCTGAGATTGTTTTCTCGCGATACATTGTACTTCATGATAGTGAAAAGTTTTAGTCAATATAATTCACCTTTATTTATTACAAAAAATCCAATATTTACAGAAAATTTAGAAAAATTAGCAATTTTCAAAATTTTTATTTCTACACTTTTAAGGCAGATAAGGATACATCATATGAGAGTTATTATCTTACATTCCCCATATGTCCACTTTCATGTTTGCATCATTTTGTAAATGTAATTTAATTTTTTAGGATCTTATAAAGGCTTAGGATTTTAGAAGCAAATTATTTAATTTTTAAGAATTTCCGAAACCCATTTTTTAAGGACCACTTCAGTTATAAAGTCACTTTGTGGGGCTTACATAGTGGAAACCACATATTAATGACCATATTGTAAAAACTACACCCCTAAAGTTATTCCAAACAGATTTTACAAACTTTGTCAACCCATGAAGCGTTCCACAAGAATTAAAGGAAAAAGGAGATGACATTTTTATTTGGCAGATTCTCCATTTTAATTCATTTTTTCCTATAACATATCAAGGGTTAATAGCCAAATAAAACTCAATATTTATTACCCTGATTCTGCAGTTTACAGAAACACCCCATTTGTGATCGTAAACTGCTGTACGGGCACACGGCAGGGCGCAGAAGGAAAAAAGCGCCATATGGATTTTGGAGGGCAGATTTTACTTAGATAATGTTAAGTTGCCATATGACATATAAAGACCCCCTGATGCACCCCTAAAGTAGAAACTCTAAAAAAGTGACCTAATTTTAAAAATTATGGGATAAGGTGACACTTTTGTTCGTACTATTTTGTGGTATATATGATTTTTTATTTCGATTTTTGTGAGGCAAGGTAACCAAAAAATGGCTGTTCTGGCACAGTTTTTATTTATGTTTTTTACAGTGTTCACCTGACAGGTTAGATCATGTGCTATTTTTATAGAGCATGTTGTTATGGAGGCGAAATTATCAGATATATCTACTTTTATTTTTATATAAAAAAGCATTTTTGAAAAAAAAATGTTTTTGTGTATCCTTATTCTGAAAGCCATATTATTTAAATTTTTCGGGCAATTATCTTATGTAGGGGCTCAGTTTTTGCGGCATGAGGTGAAAGTTTGATTGGTACTATTTTGGGGTTCATTCTACCTTTTGATCGTTTGGTATTACACTATTTGTGATGTATGGTGATAAAAAATTTATTTTTTGGCATGCTTTTAACCTGACAGGAAAAATCACATGATATTTTTATAGAGCAGGTTGTTACGGATGTGGAGATACCTTATTTGTCAATTTTTTTTAGATTTATTTTGGTTTTGCACAATAAAAGCATTTTTGAAAGAAAAACAATCATGTTTTTATGTCTCTATTATCTGAAAGCCAAATCTTTTTTATTTTTTTAGCAATTGTCTTAGGGTCTCATTTTTTGCAGGATGAGATGACGGTTTGATTGATACTATTTTGGGGTACATAATACTTTTTGATCATTTGGTATTACACTTTTTGTGATGGCATGTTTTTATATAATTTTTTACGGTGTTCACCAGACGGGTGATATGATATTTTTAAAGAGCAGGTTGTTATGGATGTGACGATACCTAATATGTTAGTTTTTTTAAATATATTTTTGTTTTAAACAATAAAAGCATTTATGAAACAAAAAATGATGTTTTTATGTCTCTATTTTCTGAAAGCCATATATTTTTTATTTTTTGGCCGATTGTCTTATGTAGGGTCTCATTTTTTGCGGCATGAGATGACGGTTTAAATGGTGTTATTTTTTGGTACATACTACTTTTTGAATGCTTGGTATTACACTTTATGAGATGTAAGGTGAAAGAAAAAATTGCTTTTTTGGCACATTTTTTTTATTTTTTTTATGGTGTTCACCAGACAGGTTAGCTAATGTGATATTTTTATAGAACAGGACATTACAGATGTGACGATACCTAATATGTCCTTTTTTATTTTTATATATTTTGGTTTTAAACAAATTAAAGCATTTTTGACACAACAAAAAATGTCTCCATTTTCTGAAAGCCATAATTTTTTTCTTTTTTGGCCAATTGTCTTATGTAGGGACTCATTTTTTGCGGGATAAGATGACGGTTTGATTGGTATTATTATTTTTTGGACATATGACTTTTTGATTTCTTGGTATCAGGCTCGGACTGGCCCACCGGGGAGCCGGGGGAAATCCTCGATGGGTGTCACCGCCACTTCTGTGAGAAGGTCTGACAGACGTCCTTTTCTACCTCTTGCATGATGTTCTTTGTTTTGGTTTCACTTTGTCATCTCATTTCCTTCTCCCCGGTGTCACCTATTTAGACTAATCCTCTTGCCTTTATATTCCCTCCCATACTGCCTCACTTTGCGGTTTATACTACTTCCTGGATTGCAGAGTTTACTGCTGGAGTCTTCTGTTGCTGCTTGTTCAGATAAGTCCTTTCATGTATTGTGTTTCCTTGCTGGCTTAATTCTAGGTGACCCTGACTCCCTTAGTATTAAGTGCAGGGAGCCGGTGGTCGTGTCCCCTCACTATTATAGGGTTTTCAGGTGTCACACAGTCTAGGTACGAGGGCATGCAATTGTCTACCTCTGAGACCCTTGTATGTGCTTAGCAGTCAGGGTGAGCTCTTAGGGTTTTCACCTTTATGCTCCTTAGTTTGGGATCAAGCCAGTCGGATGTTTATCCATAACTTAAAGCTATCTGCAACATCATCAGTGACAATGGGCCCCTGGGATTTACAGTTAATAATTAGTGCAGCAGGCAGCTCCAGCGCCACTGCCTGCCACTTCAATAAGCACTTACACTTGTAACGTTAGCAAGTGGCAAGATGACTGATTGATGATCACCTCGCCACTTCACTTGCCATGCTAGGCTGCCGCTGTCCTGTGCCTTCGCTCCCCTGTAGCGCTTGTTGTGCTGCCTAGTGCAGCTGGGTCCACCTTTCACCATGGTGGGCCCTGCCTCCTCATACGTCCCGTGCCTGCGATGTGCTCTTCGTACACTGCATCCCTATGCAGCACAGGCTGCACAGCCAGTAAGGTTCCCCGCTCAAAATCGGAAGTCTGCAGAGCATGGCGGCAGGTTTATAGTGTGCCCAGCAGGCAGCTTAGTGATTAGGGAAGCAGAAGCTGCCTCCTACCTGTGAGCAAGACAGACAGAGGCAGTGGACGTCACCTTTAGGCTCTCTGTCTCAGGCTAGTCCACACTCTATAGGTAATAACTGTTTGTTAAAATACTGTTAAAAAATTATTTTGCCCATTTTATTGCCTTGCCCCTTGTAAAGGCCTTAAGGATTCGTTCTTGCGTTCTGGCTTTCCATTATAGGTTCCATTTATAACGGAATGCCCAGACGGAAAGAAAAACAGAAACCTTTAGAGGCATTCCGTTTTGATCCATCACAATTGAAGTCTATGGGCAGCATAACGGATCCTTCCTGTTTCTGTTATGCTGGAGTCCTCTCCTGCATAACGGAAATGGGACGGATCCGTTATTGAGACCATAGACTTCTATTATGATGGAATGAATAACGGAATGCCTCTAAAAGGCATTCCGTTATGCATTCAGTCATGGAATTGCGTTATGGTCCGTGGTAACGGAATCCATAACGCAATTCACTAAATACCACAAAACGAATCGCAAACGAATTTCAAAATATGAAATTTGCTCATCCCTAGATACCACCATGATCGCAAAGACAGAAAAAAGTAACTGTCAGCCTAAAGTAAAGCAAATGTTTGTCGGCATCTTCAAATGAAAAAGTTTACTGGAGTGAATATGCCGTTCGCCACTTGACTCCTATAGGGTCTAACTCAAGTAGTCAAGACACTTGAGAAATACCCTATAGAGATGGTTACACAGTGGCCTATTCACTCCAGTACACTTATCACAGATGCAGACCCATTCACTTCAGTGGGTCCACAAATCCGGAGTTGAGGAATGGTGCGGAACGGAATCACAGAACGTAAACCCACTGAAGCACTACGGAGTGCTTCCATGGGGTTTCATCCCGTACTTCCGTTACGCAAAAAGATAGAACATGTCCTATATTTTTGCGAAACGGGCGGATCGCAGATCTATTCAAGTGAATGGGTCCATGATCTACTGCGGCTGCCCCACGGTCGGTGTTCATGCATTGCAGGAGGCCTTACTTTGGATATTGTTTAGGATGGCTGAGGCAAAGGGTGGTTCATACAGGATAAGGAATTTCCATGTGTGAGTGCTATCCAAACTACTACTGACTAGTGATGAGCGGCAGGGGCAATATTCAAATTCCCGATATTTCGTGAATATTTGGGCAAATATTTGTCATAAATGAGTGAATTCAAAAATTTGCCTTTATTTTCTTGATTGCGAAAATCAGCAATGTAATAGTCGCATAATGCGTGCACAATACAGGTGTGGGTCACTTTTGCTATATTATTGAAGCTGCTAGAAGTTTCCTGAGACTGGAGAAAATGGTTTGCACAGCAGAATATTACAATAGCTTTATATGCAGATAGAGTGCTCTAATATATTCGCAATTGCACTAATTGGCAATTAATGATGCGCATATTTTGGCGCAATACGTGCAACTTCACATTTTATCAGGTCTGAGTAGATATTACTGATTGGCGCACTAAGTATTGTTGCAAACTTGTAGCATGTATGTATGGACTGTAGAACCTATCAGCTACACTATATCACGATCTAACCTACACTGACTATCTCCCACTAACTATCTGTATTATATATATAAGCTAACTAACTAAATATCTAATGTAACTAGAAAAGCTACAATTTCTGGTGAAATTGTGTGAAGTGTTCTTGCCTCCACCAGTAGTCTACAACTGGAGTGGGCGGAGTAACTGGGTGGAGTGGCCTGAGTAACTGTTGTGTGGTTGGAGTGGCTGGAGTCACTGTGGAAAGGTTGGACTGGGCAGAGTAACTTTATGGAGTGGGCAAAGTAACTGTATGGAGTGTTTGGAGTGAGTAAAGATAGTAAACATTACACTAACCAATTGATTGATCAAATTTAAAAAGTGCACATGGCAAGCTTGATAGAGTGAGAAATGCATTTCAAATTTTATTTATTTATATAGCACATTTAATTGCAATGTTGTTGCCAAAAGTGCTTCACAGTTACATTAAAACATACATTTATAAAAACATTAGCAGCCGATTTCTGTAGGTGGGCTTGAAATTGAGGGAGTGGTGGCAGTTTAGAAATCATGTCCTGATTTTTCAGCTCACACTCTAGCTTTTGTCACTCTGCTGGCGGCTCACACACCTGGGTTTCTATGGCAACTCACTCTACAGCAAGGGCAGAGAAGAGCGGTTAAAAACAAACTGCTCCAACTTGCTCATTACACTGGTGGTTGCCATCTTCAAACGGTTGTATTAAAATATAAATCCTACAGCGAAGAGCTTTGTATTGTGAAAATCACAAGACGAAGACCTACATTTTGATGCATAGTATGTCTCTGAAATATTAAAAATAAAGGCACAGTCGCAGTTTAGAAATTGCCCTTCAAATTTGAGGTGGCTAGAGTGGAGTTTCAATGATCGTCAATGGGCAGCGTGAGTTGCAAACAAATAGTCATATTGTGAAAGCTATCAGGACTATGGCTTAGCCGTGAACATTTTTAGTGGCAGCAGAGATAGCTGAACGTTTTGATATAAGATTTGTGTAGGTGGGCTTAAAAATGAGGGAGTGGTGGCAGTTTAGAAATCATGTCCTGATTTTTCAGCTCACACTCTAGCTTTTGTCAGCTCCCACTCTAGTTTTGAACATTCCGCCATTCATTCCTATGGGACCAATTTCGCCACAAAAACGCTGATATTTCGTGAACCATTCGGCGAAACGTTCCACAAAGTAATAGCACACCAATCGGGAACAATCTGCACGTTTCAGTATATTACTGTCTATGTAGTGTAAAAACTGTGGGAGGAGTTAGGGTGGTAAATTTGGCTATAATAATAAGAATATACAGTATATGTGAGATAACAGTAAGTCGTCTTGCCACTTAATGAGACAGCAAAGCACAGAGCACAGAAAATGGCTGCTGCAGAGCTTCTTATATAGTAAGGGGTAGGCAACTTTCCTATTGGCTGCTAGGGATGTTGCTAAGCTCAGACAAAGACATTGCAGCCTTCTCATTGGCCCACAAGCAAGAAGCAGGGGGGGATCATGGGTTCAGATAAAAAAAAATCTAGAATATTCGTGAATATGAATATATAGCATTATATCCTAAATCTTTGCGAATTCTCGAAGTGGCGATATTCACGATTAAAATTTACGATTCGAATATTCGCGCCCAACACTACCACTGACTGTAAATAACAGATAAATTATCAACTACAATGAGTTGCTTAATGATAAACACTTTGATAAAGTGCAGTGCACAATACCATTCTGTTTTGCACACTGTACACTGCAAAGATTTATGTGTGTAAGGCCAAAAAAATAAACAAGTAATATTTCTGTTTATGGCAGCTGTAGGGTGGGCCCCTAGAATGATTTCCACTGGTGGGCCCTAGGCACCCCAGTCTGACACTGCTTGGAATTATACTTTTTGTGATGAAAGGTGACAAAAATAGTTCTTTTTAGCACAGTTTTATTTATTTATTTTTACCGTGTTGACAAGACGGGGTGGATCATGGGATATTTTTATAGAGCAGGTTATTACGGACGCGGTGATACCTAATATGTGTGTGTTGTTGTTTTTTTCAATTTTTTCAGTTTTATATGTCTCTTTTTATGGGGAAGGGGCTTTTTTTATTGAAACTTTCCTTTTTGTATTGTTAAAGACACTTTTATTTAACTTTTATTTCTTTTATTTTTGTCCCACTAAGGGACTTCAACATTTCAGGGTCTGATCCCTGTTTCAATACAGCATAATACATCTGTATTGTGCTTTATTGAACTGTCAGTGTATTCAGGGCCGCTGATAGGCCAGTACAGCTGGCCCAGTTGTACCGGGCCCGGCTGGCAGGGGGGCCCGGGCTGCCGACTCCCGAGCCATTTTAATTTTTTTGCTGTCAGTGGGCTGGCTCCAGTAACAGCAGGCAGTGTGGGGGCGGCGCTCACTCACTGACGTCACACGCCTGCTCCTCCCACTAGGCGGCGCAGGCGCGTGACGTCAGTGAGTGAGCGCTGCCGCCCGCACTTGTTACTGGAGGCTGGAGGGTGGAGGGAGGAGGCAGGAGCTGAATGTAAGGTAGTATTTTAGTAAAGAGATGAGCGCTGTGCCTGTGCTAAAATTAAAGTTACTGTCTGCAGCCTGCACGGCTGCACCGATTTATTAATGTATACTACTGTGAGTGGCGGGGGGGGGATCTATATGGATGACGTCATGACGGCACTGTTATAGGGAGGGCGGGGGATCCGTGGATGGCACTGTTATGGGGGGGGGTCTGTCATGTGGATGACACTTATGGGGGGGGGCCGGGGGGTCTGTGGATGACACTTATGGGGGGGATCTGTGGATGGCACCATTATGGAGGGGGATCTGTGGATGACACTGTTATGGGGGGGATCTGTGGGTGACACTGTTATGGGGGGATCTGTGGATGACTGTTATGGGGGGGATCTGTGGATGGCACTGTTATGGAGGGTATCTGTGAATGGCACTGTTATGGAGGGGTATCTGTGGATGACACATAGCATAAGATGCTATATACGGTATGTGTCATCCACAGATCCCCCTCTATAACAGTGCCATCCACAGATCCCCCCATAACAGTGCCATCCACAGATCCCCCCATAACAGTGCCATCCACAGATCCCCTCCATAACAGTGCCATCCACAGATCCCCCCATAACAGTGCCATCCACAGATCCCCTCCATAACAGTGCCATCCACAGATCCTCTCCATAACAGTGCCATCCACAGATCCCCTCCATAACAGTGCCATCCACAGATCCCCTCCATAACAGTGCCATCCACAGATCCCCTCCATAACAGTGCCATCCACAGATCCCCTCCATAACAGTGCCATCCACAGATCCCCTCCATAACAGTGCCATCCACAGATCCCCTCCATAAAAGTGCCATTCACAGATCCCCTCCATAACAGTGCCATTCACAGATCCCCTCCATAACAGCGCCATTCACAGACGACCCCCCAGCGCCATAAATATCACTTGTAGACAAATCTGCATGTTGTTTCAAGGCGGCGTCTGGGGAGGGGCCAAGGGCTGGGCCAGGGGTGTGGCTGAAGGAGGGATCAGGGGGTGGAGCTGAAGGGGGCCCCGTCATGTATGCTGTACGGGGCCCCATGATTTCTATCAGCGGCCCTGAGTGTATTACACTGTAAGATGCTGACAGTTGCATAGGAGACCCAGCCCTGGGGCTGGATCTCCTGGGTTTCTGTAGCTGGCAGTCCCGATGCCTGTGCAAGGCATTGGGGCTGCCATAGCAACCATCGGGTCCCCATCACCGCAGCACGGGAACCTGATGGGGATGTACAAGCTACCGCAAACCCCCGTGACCGCGGCATACAGGGGGTTAATCCGCTGGCATAATTTTTTTTACAGATGCTGGCGGATACATCAGGGGCCCGGCTGTCAGTATCAGCCGGGCCTCTGCTGCTGATCATGGCAGCGCATGTGGGGCAGTCAGTTAACCCTAGGACGAGAATGCTCATCCTAAGGCATTCAGTACCAGCCAGTTAGGACAAGCATTCTCGTCCAGGGTCAGCCAGCTGTTAAGGGACCAGTGGAAAGGGACAGGAGACATTAAGGGTCCATTCAGACGTCCGTAGAATGTTTCTGCACCCGTTCGGCAATGATCCGGAACGGGTGAGGACCCATTCATTCTCAATGGGACAGGAATGGATGCGGACAGCACACAGTGTGCTGGCCACATCTGCATTTCCGGAGTGCGGCCCCAAACTTCCGGTCCGTGGCTCCGGAAAAAAATAGAACATGTCTTATTCTAGTCCTCAATTGAGGACAATAATAAGCAGTTCTATGGGGGTGCTGGCCGGGTGTAATGCGGATCAGCAAATTGCGGATCCGCAATGCACTACGGACGTGTGAATGTACCCTAATGAAAGCTGTTATTATAAAGTAATTACAGACCTTTTGGCAATCATTGACAGATGAACTCAGTTATACATGCCTAGCTCTAATAAACTAGCAAATAAAAAATAAAATAAAATAAAATATGATGCCATGAACACCAATGCAGGCAAGATGGCAGCCCACCTGATCACATTCAGTAAATAAAAAGAAAGAAACTTACAATCAGAAAATAAAAACAGATTAGAAAAATATATTTTACTATCTGATGTTAAAGACCTCAAAAACGCATGTTTTAAGCGCCATCAGCGCTATCTTGCAGGCCAGCCTGAAGTCAAGGGGCAGCAGCCTCCTTGCTTCAAGTCAAGATAAGCACACCCTCTAACCGTCCCCTCTTGTGTGTGATTGACATCCTACAGTGCGGCCTGGGATCACGTTAGTCTCGTGCATGCGCGCTGCGCTCCTTGTTACTGCACAATCCAGTCTCCGGCTCCTGCAGTTAGCCAGGTTTTATCACCACACCGCGCATGCGTGAGACTAACGCGATCCCAGGCCGCACTGCAGGATGTCAATCACACACAAGAGGGGAAGGTTAGGGGGCGTGCTTATCTTGACTTGAAGCAAGGAGGCCGCTGCCCCCTTGACTTCAGGCTGACCGGCGAAGATAGCGCTGATGGCGATTAAAACATTGTTTATGTCATGTATGGAACATCAGATTACCGAATCAAACACATGATTAATAACAGACTGGGGGCTAAGTAGTAAGAAAAGTGATACATTCCTTATTACGTAAATGGAAAGCTTTATGACTAAAACCTCCTGTGGACGAACCAGGATACTGTAGGGATCAGGGTAACTTGAAATGAGTAGGTAGAGTTCTGTACCGGATGCTGGATGGGATCTGGAGCACTGGGTTCAATTATTGTTTCTCTGCAAACTGAACATAAAAACAAGGGGGCACCATCTAAAATGAGTTGAAGAGAAGATCAGAATCAATATCAGGAAATATTTTTTACACCTAAAGAGTAGTTCAGGCTTTGAACAGGGTTGAGAAACCTACGGTATAGTAAGTGAATTTAAACATGCCTGTGATAAATAAGAAATAACATGAAGGCAGACTAGATGGACTAGGTGGTTGCTTTCTGCTGTCAATCTTCTATGTTTCTATGATGAATTTATGAGCTGTCTGTTTATATCCATCTTTTAGAACGCGTCTGTTTTGGCTTTTATTTGCTTTTCACCAGCCCCATGTCCTGTACTTGACTTTCTCTTGAATTTCTGCTGACTTGACGGTCCTGTTCAGATGCTATCTCCATCCCCTTGGACTGAACCCAACCTCGCTGCTGCATCTGTCTTGGAAATACTTCCAGCTCTCCTCTCCCCACCCCTGTCAGGACTACGTAATGGCCGCATCTAAGCTAATTCTTACTACACCATCTTTAAGTTTCTTTACCCGTGTCATATATTTCAGTGAAGGCCACATGTCAATACCGTCTGCATGACTTGAGCGAGCATTAATTGATTTGAACATTGTATAATGACCGTTAGCCAAACATTATAGATTTTACAGTTATTTGCTGGTGACAAGCATGTCCGATTCTAAGCGATGTAAATCACTAGTGTATTGAAATATAACATATCGGCTGTTTTCAGACGAATGTGCAACTTAAATTTAAGGTACTTCTCTCCAAAATGGTGACTGTCCGTTTATAGAGGACCTGATAGCTTCCCTGCTTTAATAATATTTGCATTCTCCAGAAAAATTTAAGTTGTTTGGAAAATTATCTATTGTTTAAAGTGTTCCTACCACCACTACATAACAGTATGTTTTTTACCTTTCTCCCTGCAGCCGTTCTGATAAAAATCGACCGGCCTTCACTCACTGCGCCTGCGCCGAATACAGAAGTGAACGGCGCAGGCGCGGGATTTCGGAAGCGATGCTGCGAACCGTGGCATCAATCAAGAGGAGCTGGGCGGGCAGAACAGAGGACATGGGCGAGATAAAGGGTGAGTAGCCGGAGCCTCTAGGTGCTGATTTTACGCCCACATAGCACCTAGAGGCTCATTAGAATATTAGAAAAGTGCATAACAGTATTTCTGATGGTAGAAACCCTTTAAATCAATTTTTATGTTGGATATTACATTTATTGTTGAACGCAACTACAGAGATTCAGCTTATTGCTTTGAATTGTTTTGCCCCATGGGAGTCCCCTGGTGAGCCCACATTTTTGAGGGAAGTGCACTGGGAAAGCATTAGAGGTCTTTGTAAGGTGTACTAGTACAGCTAGCCACTAAGGAGCTGATGCAGAGGATGGGGGTGGTAGTGGCCCTGATGAGATGTGTTGTGGTGTTCTCCCGCAGGCCCTGGGGATCAGTGCAGTGGAAAGGTGGTTTGAAGAATAAAGCCAGAAGTAAAAGTATAAAAGTCTCTCTTTACACTGGGCAAAATATTGCTGTACACTCAGCAGTAATTTGTACAAAGTGCAATTTTCAATTTTGCAATTATCCCCAGATGATGAAGTATAGTGGCAGGCAAAGTGGCAATTTATGGCACCTCTGGAGTGCTATCTTGCTGATGTCTCTCTCCTAATCTTCTGGCTAACAGCTGTAAGCCAACACTTGTGGATATACAGTGCCATGCAAAAGTATTCACCCCCCTTGACTTTTTTCATATTTTGTTATATTACAGCCTTAAATTCAATGTTTTGTTAATCTGAATTTTATGTGATGGATCAGAACACAATAGTCTAAGTTGGTGAAGTGAAATAAGAAAAATATATAAATAAAACTATTGTTTGGAAATTGAAAACATAAAATTGGCATGTGCATATGTATTCACCCCCTGTGTTAGGAAGCCCATAAAAAGCTCTGGTGCAACCGATTACCTTCAGAAGTCACATAATTAGTGAAATGATGTCCACCTGTGTGCAATCTAAACTGTCATTACATATACACACCTTTTTTTGAAAGGCCCCAGAGGCTGCTACACCTAAGCAAGAGGCATCACTAACCAAACACTGCCAAGAAGACCAAGGAACTCTCCAAACAAGTAAGGGACAATGTTGTTGAGAAGTACAAGTCAGGGTTAGGTTATAAAAAAATATCAAAATCTTTGATGATAGAGAACATGGCACAACAGCAAACCTGCCAAGAGACGGCCGCCCACCAAAACTCACGGACCGGGCAAGGAGGGCATTAATCAGAGAGGCAGCACAGAGACCTAAGGTAACCCTGGAGGAGCTGCAGAGTTCCACAGCAGAGACTGGAGTATCTGTACATAGGACGACAATAAGCCGTACGCTCCATAGAGTTGGGCTTTATGGCAGAGTGGCCAGAAGAAAGCCATTACTTTCAGCTAAAAACAAAAAGGCACATTGTGAGTTTGTGAAAAGGCGTGTGCGAGACTCCCAAAATGTATGGAGGAAGGTGCTCTGGTCTGATGAGACTAAAATAGAATTTTTGGCCCTTTAAAGAAAATGCTTTATCTGGGCGCAAACCCATCACATCACATCACCCAAAGAACACCATCCCCACAGTGAAACATGGTGGTGGCAGCATCATGCTGTGGGGATGTTTTTCAGAAGCCGGGACTGGGAAACTGGTCATAGTTGAGGCAAAGATGGATGGTGCTAAATACAGGGATATTCTTGAGCAAAACCTGTACCACTCTGTGCGTGATTTGAGGCTAGGACAGAGGTTCACCTTTCAGCAGGACAATGACCCCAAACACACGGCTAAAGCAAGACTTGAGTGGTTTAAGGGGAAACATGTAAATGTGTTGGAATGGCCTAGTCAAAGCCCAGATCTCAATCCAATAGAAAATCTGTGGTCAGACTTAAAGATTGCTGTTCACAAGCGCAAACCATCCAACTTGAAGGAGCTGCAGCTGTTCTGCAAGGAGGAATGGGCAAAAATCACAGTGGTAAGATGTGGTAACCTCATAGAGACTTATCAAAAGCGACTTGGAGCTGTGATTGCCACAAAAGGTGGCTCTACAAAGTATTGACTTTAGGGGGGTGAATAGTTATGAACATTGACTTTTTCTGTTATTTTGTCCTGTTTGTTGTTTGCTTCACAATAAAAAAAAAAAAATATCTTCAAAGTTGTTCTGTAAATTCAATGATGCAAATCCTTAAACAATACATGTTAATTCCAGGTTGTGAGGCACCAAAATACAAAAAAAGTCAAGCGGGTGAATACTTTTGCAAGGCACTGTAGGTGTCCACTGTGTAATACATTCTTTGAGCTGGTCTGGCCTGTATGCTATCTAGATGATGGGTTTCCAAACTGTATTCCCTCACCTGCAGCAGAATCTGTAAATATGAGACTGCTGGTCTCTCTGCTGTCTATATCATGCTGTAGCTTGTGAGTTATCCTGGTGCTCTTGCAGTCTCTCTGGAGCAGAATTCGATTAGAAGTTTAGGAAAAATTTGATTTGCAGTAAAGCTGAATTTCCACGCTGTTCTTGATAACGAATGGATTTTTCCTAAAATGGTGGCTGAAAATAATAAAATTATACTCACCTCATCCACCTGATTGCAGAGAGGCTGTCCGTTCCGTCTTGATTGAAGAAAATCTGCCAAAGGACCACGTCACCACATGATCACACTTGTCGTAGATCCTTTGGTTAATTGATGGGGGAGGCTCAATCGCCGTTCCCCGTCATTGCGCCCACTCCATACAATGAAAAGCGATTCATCATGACAAAGTAATTAGTCACAATTCAAAATATCTTGTCGAAGTTCAGCTTAGGTGCCAAATCAAATTTTTCAAAACTTTGCTCATCACTAATCATCACTAAATCCCTGCTGGCAGCTCTCAGGCCCCTCCTCTTCCTCCATGTTTCTCTGTATAACCCTGTATTCTGCTGATGATATAATGTCTTCCCTATTTAAAGGACCAGGAGTGCAGATACATAGTAGGTGAGTGCATACAGTGATTAGCTGCAGTTATATACACCTCCTGACTCACACCGCCTTCCTGTACTATCTGTGTGTGCTGACTCTCCAGCGTGGTTCTGTGGGATGTAGCTTTACCCTGGAGCCTCTGCCTCTTTCATGTAGGAGCTGAGACAGGAGAGGGGGAGATAACAGGGAAGACAGGCTCAAGCTGCATCATACAGGAGAACATGGAGACCCTGCAGTGTGAGGGGATAGCAGCTGTGTCACTGATCTGTCATGTCCACCCTCAGAGGACAGAAAGCAGTGCAGTGTGGTGAGACTGTCCACTCTGTCTCTGCAAAGTCAGGCATGATGGGAAATGTAGTATTCATTTCTGAGGGGAGAAGAAATCAAAATGGTGGACAACCCCTAAATTACACATCAGATAAAAGAGGTATACACAAAAGCCTTCATATTATCTTTTATAATGGCCTATCCTGCACAATATAGCCAAAGGAAAAAAATCCAGGAGTATTTCTTTAGCACATGCTATATCATTCTACTGTATAAAAAACAATCTCATTACATTATTATACAATAGTAAGTGTTAACCATTATTCTTCTCTAGACCTCCCAGTATATATTATATACTAAGTCTAAACCATCCTATGTCACCATATACTGCAGGTCCTTATTTTTCCCTTTATCACCACAGATAACTCTTTTTGTCTGAGAAATGCAATATATGTAAAAAGAAAAAAGTATGCTGACACATGCCAACACAGTGTACACCAAAAGGTTACGGGAATGTGGCCCCATGAATGCTGTTGGCATAGACCTCTAGATATATTGTCAAAATATTGTCACTGACTTCCTACAAAATTGTGCAAACTTGTCCTTGTAAAAAGTTGGAAAAGTGAGTATAATCAGGAATGGAAAAGAAAGAAGTGGAAATTCGCCCTTTCTGTGGTGGCCACTAGTGTTGATCACGAATATTAGAATTGCAAATTTGTATTTCGAATATCGGCACTTCGAGAATTCGCAAATATTTAGAATATAGTGATATATATTCGTAATTTTGAATATTCGAGATTTTTTTTCAATCAGTACACATGATCCTTCCCTGCTTCTAGCTTGTGGGTCAATGAAAAGGCTGCAATATCTTTGACTTTAGGAGTAGTGTTGATTGCGAATTTTCGTAATGCAAATTTTTGTAATGAGAATTTTCGTAATGCGAATTTTCGTCTGGGGTTTAGAATATTGCGAAGTTGATTGCGAATTTTCGTCTGGGGATTAGAATATACCATCGGATCTGAGTTTTCACAATCTCATTGATTCTCATTACAAAAATTCACTAGTGGCCACCAACACACTCTCTTTAACCCCTTCCTGACTGCCATACAGCTATATACGTGCTATCTGCACATGCCCCGTGTAGCTAGTGCATATATACACGTGCTGGCAGCGCTTTAATCCCAGCGCTGATCACGGTCACTAAACCACCATGTGCACAAAGTGACAAAAAGTTGCCTGGACATTTTGTGGGTCATGAAAGAGTTAAAGGGGTTATCAATGATTGATATAAAAAAACAAAAAGCAGATATCATATAATATATGTCATTCTCTTTCTAACAAAGCTAGAACCAGCCCTGTACCTCACATGGGTCCAGAGATCTCCCCATTCATTGCTCTAACTGTTCTGTTAGCTTTATTTCATGCTGGTCGCTCAAGGGGTGTGTCCTTTCTGTTGCAGCTCGGGGGCCGTTCTTTATACTGCAGCTCATGGTGTGTGTACTTTCTGCTACAGCTCAGGTGGTGTGTCCTTTTTGCTTCTAACAGAATATATGGCTGGTGGCCGTGATCTGTGTTTCCTGTCCGTCAAAAAAATATGACCTGTCCTATTTTTTTGACGGACAACGGTTCACGGACCCATTCAAGTCAATGGGTCCGTGAAAGAACACGGATGCACACAAGATTGGCATCCGCGTCCGTGATCCGTGGCCGTAGGTTACTTTCATACAGACGGATCCGAAGATCCGTCTGCATAAAAGCTTTTTCAGAGCTGAGTTTTCACTTCGTGAAAACTCAGATCCGACAGTATATTGTAACACAGAGGCGTTTCCATAGTGATGGGGACGCTTCTAGTTAGAATATACTACGAACTGTGTACATGACTGCCCCCTGCTGCCTGGCAGCACCCGATCTCTTACAGGGGGCTGTGATCCGCACAATTAACCCCTCAGGTGCTGCACCTAAGGGGTTAATTGTGCATATCATAGCCCCCTATAAGAGATCAGGGGCTGCCAGGCAGCAGGGGGCAGACCCCCCTCCCTCCCCAGTTTTAATTTCATTGGTGGCCAGTGCGGCTCCCCCGACCCCCCTCCCTCCCTCTATTGTATTATTTTCATTGGTGGCCAGTGTGCGGCCCCCCCGGCCCCCCCTCTCGCCCTCTATTGTATTATTTTCATTGGTGGCACAGTGTGCGGCCTTCCCTCCCCCCCCCCCCCCCGATCATTGGTGGCAGCAGAGAGTTCTGATTGGAGTAACCATGGCAACCAGGACGCTACTGCAGTCCTGGTTGCCATGGTTACTTAGCAATATTAGAAGCATCATACTTACCTGCTGCGCTGTCTGTGACCGGCCGGGAGCTCCTCCTACTGGCAAGAGACAGATCATTAAGCAATGCGCCGCACAGACCTGTCACTTACCAGTAGGAGGAGCTCCCGGCCGGTCACAGACAGCGCAGCAGGTAAGTATGATGCTTCTAATATTGCTAAGTAACCATGGCAACCAGGACTGCAGTAGCATCCTGGTGGCCATGGTTACCGATCGGAGCCCCAGCAATTAAACTGGGACTCCGATCGGAACTCCCCGCTGCCACCAATGATCGGGGGGGGGGAAAGAGGGGAGGCCGCACACTGTGCCACCAATGAAAATAATACAATAGAGGGAGGGAGGGGGGGCGGTGGGGCCGCACACTGTGCCACCAATGAAAATAATACAATAGAGGGAGGGAGCCGCACTCTGGCCACCAATGAAATTAATACAATAGAGGGAGGGAGGGGGGTCTGCCCCCTGCTGCCTGGCAGCCCCTGATCTCTTACAGGGGACTATGATACGCACAATTAACCCCTCAGGTGCGGCACCTGAGGGGTTAATTGTGCGGGTCACAGCCCCCTGTAAGAGATCGGGTGCTGCCAAGCAGCAGGGGGCAGTCATGTACACAGTTCTTAGTATATTCTAACTTGAAGCGTCCCCATCACCATGGGAACGCCTCTTTGTTAGAATATACTGTCGGATCTGAGTTTCACGATCTAACTCATATCCGACAGTATATTCTAACATAGAGGCGTTCCCATGGTGATGGGGACATTGAAAGTCAATGGAGGACGGATCCATTTGCAATTGCACCATATTGTGTCAACGTCAAACGGGTCCGTCCCCATTGACTTGCATTGTAAGTCAGGACGGATCCGTTTGGGTCCGCACAGCCAGGCGGACACCAAAACTATTTTTTCTTCATGTCCGTGGATCCTCTAAAAATCAATGAAGACCCACGGAGGAAAAAACGGACACGGATCACGGACCTACGGACCGTGTTTTTGCGGACCTTAAAAAAAAAAACGGTCGTGTGCATGAGGCCTAAAGCACATCTTGGTTGTTTCATTTGAAATCCATTGTGGTGGTGTATAGAGCCAAAAATGTTAGAATTGTGTCAATGTCCCAATATTTATGGACCTGACTGTATGCAGTATTACAATTGTTGTAATTCCTGATTGTAAAGAATACAGTATCATCTGCATTTGAAAACTGTTTACTTAATACTACATGGCCACACGTGTGGCAAGGATGTGAGCCCCATCTGTAAAAGCCAATAATTTGTAGCCAAGTAGTCTTATGTGTCGTTATAGACTGGAATAAACTCGGTGATCAAATCTGTCCTATCGATGGGGGTCTCCTATAAATGACATCACATTCCTATCTTATCAAATCCTTTTCCGTGGCATTGTCTTCCAATATAGGCAAGTACTTGTAAACAATATCTTTAATTTGATTAAGCTGATTGCTATACTGCAGTATAAGCATTGGTTTACTTTTATATTGTGCTGTTTCCGACTTCGCCTTTTTGTTGGTATTTTTATTGACAAGAATGATAAGTTTTTTTTTAGAGACTAACTGTCTGGCATGACGTAGGGACCAATTTGCATAGCCACGCATTTTTAACCCTTCTTACTTCTTCGTTCACAAAGAGAGCCTGAGGGCTGCAAATATCCCTTAAGTAGATATCCTGCAACCAATGGATTAGTTGCAATGGATGAATAAGAAGGAGGGGGAGGGTGAAAACAAGTGTGCCCCTGACGAAGCTCTAGGAGTGAAACCCGGGTCGGGCAGAAGCAGCAGACGCTGGGAATTTTATGTGTTTTAAAAAGCTGTTTTAAGAAGTTGTCTTGTAAGTATGGACAAATAAAAGTTTTTAATAAGGAATACGGAGCTTCACTATTGCAGAAGCCATTCTTGTCCACAGAAAACCTTCAGGAATCTGAAGAAAAGAAATATAGATTGGTCTGAGGTATATACCATTTGGGTCCGTGTGGGGATCTAACCAGATTGTATGGAAACGTGGCTGTTCCGATAGAACAAGTGCAACTTACCACGGAGGGATTACATTTACGCTTTGTGTGATACACATCTTGTGAGTATAATCAGTGCAATGCAGGTTACTGTCACATACGGACTTACACTATTATAATTCCATTGGTTGCAGGATATCTACTTAAGGGATATTTGCAGCCCTCAGGCTCTCTTTGTGAACGAAGAAGTAAGAAGGACTAAGAACTTGCACACTGACCTGGACTAGAAGCGCGGTCCGAACCCCATATATTGTACCTGTTTATAACGTGATTGAACCCACATCACTTTTCGGACCTGCTGCATAGCAATTTTTGCGGACTGGTGATATATTTATTTTTTAACGCATTTTTAACCGCTGAGACAGTATGTCTGCCTCCTTCTCATATTGTTCATGACAATAGTATTAGGTACTTGTTCGGATATACCCCCTTTTACCATCTATACAACAACCTCCCTCCCCCCGGCCTTTCACAATCCCATACCAAAATAACCACAGACCACAGTTCGGATTATAATCGGCCACAGCAGCTGTTTATTTAAATAAATAAATAACAATATAACATTTAAAAATAACCAACAATTAACCCCTGACGAGGGAGGTCCTAGAAGCCCCAAATAACCAGAGAACTAAAACCAAAATGGCGACACCATCTTACCCCCAGCCGTTCAACCTAGCTCAGAGGCACCAGCTGATGGTCGCCTTTAATTCCTCAATTCCAGATCCTCCATGAGAGTCCAGCCCCTCCCGCGGGGCCCTCCCATCCACAAGTACCACAATATTTTCCAACTCCGAAGACCTCACCCGCCTCTCGACTGCCGCGACTACTACCAACCCTGATCCCCTTCATATATATATATACAGTACAGAGCAAAAGTTTGGACACACCTTCTCATTCAAAGAGTTTTCTTTATTTTCATGACAATGAAAATTGTAGATTCACACTGAAGGCATCAAAACTATGAATTAACACATGTGGAATTATATACATAACAAACAAATGTGAAACAACTGAAAATATGTAATATTCTAGGTTCTTCAAAGTAGCCACCTTTTGCTTTGATTACTGCTTTGCACACTCTTGGCATTCTCTTGATGAGCTTCAAGAGGTAGTCCTCTGAAATGGTTTTCACTTCACAGGTGTGCCCTGTCAGGTTTAATAAGTGGGATTTCTTGCCTTATAAATGGGGTTGGGACCATCAGTTGCGTTGAGGAGAAGTCAGGTGGATACACAGCTGATAGTCCTACTGAATAGACAGTTAGAATTTGTATTATGGCAAGAAAAAAGCAGCTAAGTAAAGAAAAACGAGTGGCCATCATTACTTTAAGAAATGAAGGTCAGTCAGTCAGCCAAAAATTGGGAAAACTTTGAAAGTAAGGGCTATTTGACCATGAAGGAGAGTGATGGGGTGCTGCGCCAGATGACCTGGCCTCCACAGTCACCGGACCTGAACCCAATCGAGATGGTTTGGGGTGAGCTGGACCGCAGAGTGAAGGCAAAAGGGCCAACAAGTGCTAAGCATCTCTGGGAACTCCTTCAAGACTGTTGGAAGACCATTTCAGGGGACTACCTCTTGAAGCTCATCAAGAGAATGCCAAAGTGTGCAAAGCAGTAATCAAAGCAAAAGGTGGCTACTTTGAAGAACCTAGAATATTACATATTTTCAG
Organism: Bufo bufo; assembly: GCF_905171765.1. Lineage (NCBI taxonomy): Eukaryota > Metazoa > Chordata > Amphibia > Anura > Bufonidae > Bufo > Bufo bufo. The sequence continues at coordinate 82,767,630 of NC_053392.1, forward strand.
TTGTTTCACACATGTGTTAATTCATAGTTTTGATGCCTTCATAGTCATGAAAATAAAGAAAACTCTTTGAAGGAGAAGGTGTGTCCAAACTTTTGGTCTGCACTGTATATATATATATATATATATATATATATATATTATTTTTTATATATACACATCCCCACTTCAAAAGGCCAATTTCACCTAACCTGTTCCGACATATCCCGATATGTACCTCATACTTACCGAAATGCAGACATCAATGGGCGGGAGGATGGGCGTTTCTCCAGCTGAACCCCAAAATGGTGATTGCTAACCTCCTCCCCACTAATTTAAAACCGCTACTTCTCCAACCTCCGTTACTATAACTACGGCTCCACCCCCAAACCACTTCCTCCTCTAGCATTACCCCTAACTACCTTCTTCCTCTCACTTAAATCATCGTCATGATGGCCTACCCCTACCGCTGTGCTCCAGGTTCGTCCCTACTTGACAATGGTATTAGGTACTTGTTCGGATATACCCGTTTTACCATCTATACAACAACCTCCCTCCCCCCTGCCTTTCCCAATCCAATACCAAAATAACCACAGACCACAGTTCGGATTATAATCGACCATAGCAGCCGTTTATTTGAATAAATAAATAACAATATAACATTTAAAAATAACCAACAATTAACCCTTGACGAGGGAGGTCCTAGAAGCCCCAAATAACCAGAGAACTCAACCAAAACGGTGACACCATCTTACCCCTAGCCGTTCAACCTAGCTCGAAGGCATCAACTGATGGCCGCCTTTAATTCCTCAATTCCAGATCCTCCATGAGAGTCCAGCCCCTCCCGCGGGGCCCTCCCATCCTCAAGTACCACGATATGTTCCAACTCTGAGGACCTCCCCTGCATCCACGAACGCGCAGCTTGACCTACTTAAGCCTGCGCATCTCTGCACATCCTTAAAGTGGTCTCTATCCCCCCTGGAATCCCCAAGGACCATAAGTCAATACCCAAAGCGTTGAGGTGTACACCATCCGACCTCCAAAAATTCCCAACCCCTTTTTCCAACTCCTCATGTCGAACCGCAATCACCCCATTGTTTGCCATAAGCCTACCGACAGCCCTATTCACTGTAATACGGGCCCGGTTAATTGCATCAACCGACCTAGCCCCCCTCCAAGACTGCCTAGGAACAATGTCCGACCACACCGTGACCAAACCAGGAAATAAGGCCCAAAGCCTAAGCAGATCGAACTTCACATCCCCGATGAGCTCTCCAAAGGGGTGACTACCCAAATCGTTCCCCCCGACATGTAAAACTAAAATGTCTGGGGGACGATCCAAACGAATGAAACAGTGAACTTCACGCATCACCCCCCCACAACATACCCCTAACCCCTATCTACCGAACAGCCGCCACATCAGCCCCAAAACCAAGCTGCCGCCCGTTTTTCCTGACCTCAGCCCTAATTGCACCCCACAACACATAGGAGTGCCCCAGAATCCACACCAGGGCCGCCGACGAACCTGAAAATGAAACAATTGAGGTAATAAAAAAACAGCAACATCGTTACTAACCTATTATTCACAAAAACCCTAACCTAATATATGACCGAAACCGCACCGACTCCCACCTCCCAATCTTCTTTATCACATCTTCGCTTAAACCCAACCTTGCCGCCTCTGTCGCCGCCCCTATCCGGAAAGAATGGCCCGAATACCCCTTGTCAACTATACCCAAGGCCTCCAAACATTTTTTAAACACCGCCAAAAACTGGAACCGAGAGAGGAACGACCCATCCTCATGACAAAGAAACGGAGATGTGGCGCCCCCACTCACCCCCCTGTAACCTGCCACACTGCAGACCGGGCACATGGTATACCCCGAAACCGCAAATAACACAATTTGACAACCCCTACCGTCCGGATCAGTTTTTGACCACCTTAACCGAACCACCACCCTATCCGAATACAAATCCCCATCCCCTCTCCTAATCCCGCCAGCTCTGGATGCACTGCTGCTCACCAACTCCCCTAACCTAAAAGCCCCAAAAAACGCCAATGCAAACACTGCCCTGAACAAACTTCTTCCCACCCTGAACTACATATAGCACCCACCTTCTCCCCCAGACCCAAAAGTAATCTGAAAGACACTGGCCTCCTCTGATCCTCGACCTTATGTCCCTTGCGCTATCCTTTCAGAACCTGCCTAACTAGAAACGTCTTAGTGATATCAATGGAACCGCGCAACCTAAAACCAAACGCCAGACCAGCCATAAAACGATTCAACTGCGACACTGACCACTCTTCCTCCTTCATATGCCCAAGAAACAGCAACAACGCCATCTCCCCATCATCAACTCCCACGCCAAGCCGCCTACCCCACTGTTCCCAGCGCTCCCACGCCTTACCATATGCCGACCAAGTACTCGGACTCAACGAATCCCTCAAAAGCCCCATTACTGCTCCTCCAGGATCCCCCAAAGCCAATCTGGACACTCCAGGCCCACGTCCTCCGCTTCCGGTGCCAGAAACCGGAATCGCTCCAACTGTGAACGAGAAAGAGCATCCGCCACAGAGTTAGACACACCAGCCACATGAACCGCAACTACCGAAGCATTAATCGACAAGCAGCGCAGAACCAAAAATTGCAAGAGCCGAACCACTGGGGGGAAGATGCTGATAAACTGTTGATAGCCTGCACCACCCCTTGATTATCGCAGTGGAACCGCACCTTCCTATTCTTAAACCTACTCCCCCACAACACCACCGCCACGACAATGGGAAATAATTCCAAAAGAACCAAATTCCTAACCCACCCGTGCATCACTGAGGACTCGGGCCACTGCCCAGCGCACCACTGCCCCTGACAGAAAGCCCCAAAACCAACCCTCCCCAGCTGAGTCAGTGTATAAATCAAAATCTGCATTGTCTCGGGAATCCCCCATCACCACCGATCTACCATTGTAACGCTCCAAAAACTCTTCCCACACCCTCATATCCCCTTTTAACTCCTTTCCCAAGCATATAAAATGGTGGGGCGCAGTCACCCCCACCATAGCCGCCGCCAGCCGCCTGCAAAAAATTCTCCCCATCGGCAGTATCCTGCAGGCAACGTTAAGCTTGCCCAGCAAGGACTGCAAATCCCTCAACCGAATCTTTTCCTTCTTTTTGGCGCAACGAACCTCCTCACTTAAAGGGATTCTGTCATCAAGATTTTCGATATGGAGCTGTTCATATAATCCTCTCAGCCTCAATTATCTAATTAAAAATATACTAATTTTACCCCCACCTGTCCTTTCATTTTGGATAAAAATCCACTGGCAGCAGCCTCAGTGAACGAAGCGGCCATGCACCAGCCTTCTGCGCAATTTGCCCCGCAGGCGCTGATTAGTGGATTTACGGCGCATGCGCGAGATTACGGCGAACCATCGGCGATGAGAGGAGTGCATAATTAGCAGTGGGGCGGTGCTGGGCTACGAGATAAGGGGCGCGGCTGGGCACAAACGGCCCGGAGGAACAGCCCCTTGGGCGCACTAGTAAGGTAATTAGCATATAAATAAAACCGATTTTTATCCAAAATGAAAGGACAGGTGGGGGTAAAACTAGTATATTTTTAATTAGATAATGGAGGCTGAGAGGATGATATGAACAGCTCCATATCGAAAATCTTGATGACAGAATCCCTCTAAATTCCCAAGCTTGTCCTCTGGTAGCCTGCACTCCATTCTGATCGTGTCGATGACAATGCCTAAAAAACACAATTCCGTCACTGGGCCTACTGTCTTTTTTTCCGCCAACGGAACTCCAAAACGCTCAAAAACCAACCGCAACGTATGCAACAACAAAGAACAAACACTGGAACCCGCCGGCCCAAGGCACAAAAAATCATGCAAATAATGGATGACCGACGAACAACCAGAAACATCAACCACTACCCATTCCAAAAAGGAACTAAACGTCTCAAAGTACGCACAAAAAACTGAACAGCCCATGGGCAGACACCTGTCTACAAAATAGCTCCCCTCCTAAAAGCAGTCTAGCAAATGCATGCTATCCACATGAACCGGTAACAAACGAAAAGCCGACTAGATGTCAATTTTCGCCAACAATGTTCCCTGCCCCAAGCGCCTAACCCAACGGACAGCCACGTCAAATGACGTGTATACCACTGAACATAAATCAGGATCTATACCATCATTGACCGACGCACCCTTCGGAAAAGACAAGTGATGAATGAGCCGAAACTTGTTCGGCTCCTTCTTGGGCACCACCCCCAGCGGGGAAACCCTAAAGTCAGCCAACGGTGGCACACTGAACGGGCCGGCCATCTGCCCTAATTCCACCTCCCTCCTCAACTTCTCCGAAACTACCCCCGGATGATCAAGCGCGGACCTCAGGTTCTTGTGAACCAGTGGCCCCTCCGGTGTCACCGACGGAATACGAAAACCAAACTGAAAACCATTTTTTAACAACAACGCTGCCTCCCGCTTCGGGTACCTATCTAAGAACTCCAGCATCTTTTCCACCCACACTGGCGTCTGGCCCTTTTCCACTGGAATCAACCCCTCTTTGCCTCCCGCCCCTAAAACACCTGTTAGCCCCGTGCAATCCCCCACACAAAGTGCATTCATGCTTGAACTTGCACTTACCCCCGAATCTACAGTTTCCTTCATTGAAAAGGAAACATAATCCCTTTGCCGTAGCAGCCACGATAACCCCTGAGGAACTCCCCCCTGACTCCCCCCGAAAGGGCTGCACCACCCGAGACGGAGCCGTAACTTTTAACCACAGGCCAATATCCTTGTGATCCCACCGGATATCCGGCCTCACCGCTTTACGCTGGCGAAACTGTTCATCATACCGGAGCCAACCCACCCCGCCGTAAACCCGGTACGCTTCACCTATGGCATCCTGGTAACAAAATAGCGCCGAGCAGCACTCCGGTGACTTTTCCCCAATAACGCTTGCCAAAATAGCAAACGCTTGCAACCAATTAACAAACGTCCGGGGAATAAAACGGTAACGCCGTTTTTCTTCATCCTCTTTTTTACCTTCTTCCTTACTAATTCTATCTAAATTAAACCGCTCCAAGGGGAGTAGCGAAAAAATTTCCTCATACTCCCCCTTCCAAATTTTTTCCTTAACCTCCTGCTTCAAGTGAGCACCCAGCGGGCCTTCAAAGCACACATACACTTCCCCACGTGCCCTATCATCCAACCTAGGCCTATCCTTCTATCCCCCCGCTTGAGTCTCCACAGAAATGGACGATACCGCACCCCCAACAGACCCAACTCCCAAACTTGGTTCCTGGACTCCCCCCCCAAGCTGGCAACAGAGACCCCCCACTCGCACCCAAACTAGTCAACCACCCCGCCAAACCCCCCAGCAACTGACCTAACCCCCTCCCCTGATCCTCAGTGACCATACCACCCCCAGGGGAGCTAAGCTGAGATAATATGGGACCCCATGATATCTCACCAGGCACCAGGGGCGCTGTGACTCCCGCTGCCGCAGGTCCTGCATCCTGAAGATCCCTGGATCCCAATGTCCAGCTCCAGGATGTAGATGGGCTCTCTTCTCGGACGTCACTCCCATATGAGGCAGGCATCTCTTCTTGCCCAGCAGGGGGCGCTATCTGGACTATGCTGGACACTCTTGGACCTTGGGAACACATGGCTCCTGCAACGTGAGAACCGGATCCCTCTTCACTCAACGGTGCTGCAGGCCTGCCCAGGTCTTCTCCTCCCCTCTGTGCAGCCCAACCGACCTTTTGACCCAGCCGAGCGGACCGCCCATTTTTTGGCAAGCTGGGCCGGCCCGCAGATCCTGCTCCCAATCCAGATGACCTAGCCGCAGAGAGTGAGGGAAGGGGCGTCACACTCTGTTCTGGGTTCCGCTGCGCATATGGATTCCTCCCGCGGCGAGAGCGCATCCCAGCAGGCTGTGCGGGCGCTCCCTGCCGCGGAGGGTCCCTTGAGGGGCTCCGGACACGGCGCCGAACCCTGGGTGTGCTTTCTGGGCCCAGGCGCGCCGGCGGGTGACCCCGCCGTGGCTGGATAGCCCGCACATTAGGGGGAGATTCACGTGGTGAGGATGTCTCCATAAGATCCCCCACCTGCTCCTTCAGCCAGCCAGACCCGCGCACCTCAGCCTCCCGGCGCAGACGCGTCAACAGCTCCTCCACGGACATATCGCAGGAGGACATCATCTGCGGCTCCACATTTCTCCAGCTGAACCCCAAAATGGCGATTGCTAACCTCCTCCTCACTAAATTAAAACCGCTACTCCTCCCACCTCCGTTACTATAACTACCGCTCCACCCCCAAACCATTTCCCCCTAAAACAAAAACACTAACTACATTCTTCCTCTCACCTAAACCATCGTCATGATGGCCTACCCCTACCGCTGTTCTCCAGGTCCGGCCCTACTGGATCAGTGCAGTTGAGCTTAACGCGTGTCAATTCACCTATGGGGAGTGGATGTAGTAATTAGTTCCTCCCCCATCCCGCACAGTGTTAAATCCAAAAAGGAAACAGTGTGTGGATCTTGATGGTAAGTGAACCACAAATTGTAGTCATTTATATTTAAATGATCCACAAATTTTGGTATGGCAGATACATCACCCCACCATATGAACAACAGGTGGTCGATGTACCTGCCATACCAGTAAAGATTATCAGAGAACGGATTTTCATTGCCATAAATGGCTCAATTCTCCCAATAGGCCATCACCAGGTTTGCCAGCGAAGGTGAATATTTCGCCCCCATTGATACACCCGATGCCTGCACATAAAAATGACCATCAATGGAAAAATAATTGTGCTTCATAAGAAACGCAACTGCCTGTATTATATATTCGCATAAATCCATGGTGTAGTCACTACGATGTTCCAACTGCTGTTTCAATGCAATGAGCGCCACATCATAAGTAATTGATGTATAAAGTGATGTGACATCACATGTCAACCAACGGAATTCCCTATTCCATGACAGATCGGAAAAACTGCACAGGACATCTCTGCTATCTTGTAAAAAAACGGGCAATCCCATCACCAATGGTTGGAACAGAGAGTCCACCCATCCCCCCCCAGTCTTTCCCATAGTGCCCCTGTTCCCGAGACAATCGGTCTCATAGGTGGATATTTAACACATTTGTGTACCTTGGGCATTGCATGAAGTATCGAGACGGTAGGGTGTTCTACACAAATGAATTCTGCCTGTTTTTCAGAGATGACTCCTAGAGCCACACCCTCTGACACGAAGTGACAAACCTTCTGCTGGATCTCAACTGTTGGGTTATAATCAATCCTTCTGTAGTGATGTCATTTAGGCTACTTTCACACTTGCGTTCGGAGCGGATCCGTCTGGTGTCTGTACAGACGGATCCGCTCCTATAATGCAAACGCTTGCATCCGTTCAGAACGGATCCGTTTGCATAACTGTTTTTTTCAGATCTGATTTTTCACTTCGTGAAAACTCAGATCCGACAGTATATTCTAACACAGAGGCGTTCCCATGGTGATGGGGACACTTCAAGTTAGAATATACTAAAAGAACTGTGTACATGACTGCCCCCTGCTGCCTGGCAGGTGCTGCCAGGCAGCAGGGGGCAGACCCAGCCTGCTTTTAACTCATTGGTGGCCAGTGCGGCCGGCCCCCCCTCCCTCCCCTATATTTAACTCAATGGTGGCCAGTGCGGCCGGCCCCCCCCCCCCCCCCCTGTTTTTAACTCATTGGTGGCCAGTGCGGCCGCCCCCCCCCCCTGTTTTTAATTCATTGGTGGCCAGTGCGGCCGGCCCCCCCCCCCCCCCCCCCCCCCCCTAATTAAAATGACCGACCCCCCATCATTGGTGGCAGCGGAGAGTTCCGATGGGGAGTCCCAGTTTAATCGCTGAGACTCCGATCGTTAACCATGGCAACCAGGACGCTACTGCCTTTCACTTACCAGTAGGAGGAGCGCCGGGCCGGTCACAGCGTCCTGGTTGCCATGGTTACCGATCGGAGTCCCAGCGATTAAACTGGGACTCCGATCGGAACTCTCCGCTGCCACCAATGATTGGGGGTCGGCCGCACTGGCCACCAATGAATTAAAAACAGGGGGGGGAGGGAGGGGGGGCCGGCCGCACTGGCCACCAATGAGTTTAAAACAGGGGGGGAGGGGGGCCGGCCGCACTGGCCACCTACTCCTCTAGTGTTGGGGCTACCCTGGCTCACTAAACATAACCCCACCATTGATTGGCAAGAAAGGCAAATAAATGGTTTGAGTGACTTTTGCAGAGAGAATTGCCTCACGGCGTCTCTTTCAGAGGTTTCTACCAAGACTGTACCATCTTTTCTCTCTGAATTTTCGGATGTGTTTTCCGAGAGTGGTGTCCAGGAGCTGCCCCCTCACCGGGAGTACGATTGCCGTATTAATCTCATCCCAGGCGCCAAGCTGCCAAAATCTTGTTTATACAATCTCTCCCAACCTGAAAGAGTCGCTATGCGTACTTATATCTCTGAGAGCCTGAGAAAGGGACACATCCGACCCTCGAAGTCACCTGTTGCCACTGTTTTTTTTTTTGTTAAGAAAAAAGATGGTTCTTTAAGACCTTGTCTGGATTTCAGGGAGCTGAACTGTATCACAATTCGTGACCCATATCCCCTTCCTCTGATCCCGGACCTGTTTAACCAGATTTTGGGGCTAAAGTTTTTTCTAAGTTGGATTTAAGAGGGGCATACAATCTAGTCAGGGTCAGGGAAGGGGACGAATGGAAGACGGCCTTCAATACCCCTGAGGGTCATTTTGAGAATTTGGTTATGCCCTTTGGTTTGATGAATGCTCCAGCCGTCTTCCAACATTTTGTGAACAGCATTTTTATCATGTAATGGGGAAATTTGTACTGGTGTATCTAGATGACATTTTGATTTTTTTCTCCTGATTTCAAAACTCATAGGGACCACTTACGTCAGGTCTTGCTCATTCTGCGGGAGAATAAATTGGACGCTAAACTGGAAAAATGTGTGTTTGCGGTTCCGGAGATTCAATTTCTTGGTTTTCTTCTCTCCGCTTCTGGTTTTCGCATGGACCCTGAGAAGGTCCGCGCTGTGCTTGATTGGGAGCTCCCTGAGAATCAGAAGGCGCTGATGCGGTTTTTGGGTTTTGCCAATTATTACAGAAAGTTAATTTTGAATTATTCCTCTGTTGTTAAGTCACTCACTGATATGACTAAAAAGGGGGTAGATTTTTCCTCCTAGTCGGTAGATGCGCTTAAGGCCTTTTCTAGTATCAAGGAGAGTTTTGCTTCCGCTCCCATTTTGGTACAGCCTGATGTCTCGCTACCTTTTGTTGTTGAGGTGGACGCTTCTGAGGTGGATGTGGGTGCGGTCTTATCTCAGAGTCCCTCTCCTGCCAAATGGCGACCGTTTGCCTTTTTCTCAAGGAAACTCTCCTCCGCAGAGAGAAATTATGATGTGGGAGATAAGGAGTTGTTGGCCATCAAATTAGCTTTTGAGGAATGGTGCCATTGGCTAGAGGGAGCCAGACACCCTATTACCGTGTTTACCAACCATAAGAATCTGGCCTACTTGGAATCAGACAAGCGTCTGATCCCGAGACAGGCCAGATGGTCTTTATTCTTTTCTAGATTTAATTTTGTTGTTACGTTCCGCCCTGGGGTTAAAAATGTGAAGGCTGATGCCCTGTCACGTTGTTTTCCGGGAGGGAGGAACTTTGAAGACCCGGGTCCCATTTTGGCTGAAGGGGTGGTCGTCTCTGCTCTTTATCCTGATTTGGAGGCAGAGGTTCAGGCAGCCCAGGCAGAGGCTCCTGATCTTTGTCCTCCTGGGAGGTTGTCGTCAATCAGAATCTGGAGACATATCTGCGCTGTTTTGTGGCAGAGAATCAGGAGGATTGGTGTTCTTTTTTGTCCCTTGCTGAGTTTGCTTTAAATAACCATCGCCAGGAGTCCTCTGATAAGTCACAATTTTTTGGTGCATATGGGTTTCATCCGCAGTTTGGGACATTCTCTGGAGAGGGGTCTTCTGGTTTACCTAATGAGGAGAGATTTCCTCATGTTTGTCATTTATTTGGCAAAAGATTCAGGGTAATCTGAAGAGGATGAGTGAGAGATATAAGCGAGTGGCGGATAAGAGACGTGTGCCTGGTCCGGACCTGAATATGGGTGATCTGGTGTGGTTGTCTACAAAGAATATCAAACTGAAGGTTCCCTCCTGGAAGTTGGGTCCTAAGTTTATTGGGCCTTACAAGATCTTGTCCGTCATCAATCCTGTTGCCTTCCGTCTTGATCTTCCTCAGACTTGGAAGATCCATAATGTTTTTCACAGGTCCCTATTAAAACCTTATGTCCAACCCACTGTACCCTTCTCTTTGCCTCCTCCTCCGATTGTTGTTGATGGTAATCTTGAATTTCAGGTCTCTAGGATTGTGGATTCTCGCATTATCTGCGGTTCTCTCCAGTACCTCGTTCATTGGGAGGGTTATGGTCCTGAGGAGAGGATGTGGGTCCCAGTGCCGCCACTATGTGGGTCCCAGTGCCGGACATTAAGGCCACTCGTCTCATCAGGGCTTTCCATAGGTCCCATCCTGAGAAGGTGGGCTCTGAGTGTCCGGAGTACACTCATAGAGGGAGGAGTACTGTCACCGCCAGCTCTCTGAGAAGGTCTGGCAGACGTTCTTCTGCACCTCTTGCATGATGTTCTTTGTTTTGGTTTCACTTTGTCATCTCTTTTCCTTCTCCCAGCTGTCACCTATTCACACTAATTGCCTCCCTATATATTCCCTCCCATACTGCCTCACTTTACGGTTTATACTACTTCCTGGATTGAAGTGATCACTGCTGGAGACTTCTGTTACTGCTTGTTCAGATAAGTCCTTTCTTGTATTGTGTGTCTTTGCTGGCTTGATTCTAGGTGACCCTGACTCTCTCCGTATTTAGTGCAGGGAGCCGGTGGTCGTGTACCCTCACTATTATAGGGTTTTCAGGTGTCATAAAGTCTAGGTACGAGGGCATGCAATCGTCTACCTCTGAGACATTGTGTATGTGCTTAGCAGTCAGGGTGAGCTCTTAGGGTTTTACAGGGGTCACCTTTATGCTTCTTAGTTTTGGGATCAAGCCAGTAGGATGTTTATCCATAACTTCCAGCAATCTGCTATATCATCCTCGACAGCTCAGCTTCACTATACAGCGAGGACGACAGTCAGCAGCTATTTCCCAGCCAAGATCTGGAGGAGACATCTGCCGCTTCCTCCGCTAGCCGGTCAAGTAGTGATGAGGAGAGTGGCGCAGGAGCTTGTGTTGCGAGCGGTCAGGCTCCTGACCCAGAGACCGTTGAGGAGGACATCAGTGACGTGCAGACACTACTTGATGATGATGAAGCTGATCGCACTTGGGAGCAGAGTGCAGAAGGGGCTTCATCATCATCAGGAGAAGAGGGTGGCAGCTTGCCTGTGAGGCAGCAGCTGAGCCAGCTGCATGGTAGCATGGCTGGGAGTCAGCAGGGTGGTAGCAGTTGCAGGTCGGGAGCCAAACGTGCCCGGGGTAGACCACCTGCAGCAGCCTACATACCTGGGAAGTAGTGGTGCAGGGGTTCACGGAGGAAGTGGCGGTAGCAGTCAGTCAGTATGGACTGTTGGGGGGAAAATCACCTACCTGGCGGTTTGGCAGTTTTTTATTAAGCTGCCAGAGGAGGTTAACGTGGCCACATGTATAATATGTGGGCAGAAGGTGAAGCGTGGCCAGGGTGCCAATGTTGACGGCCCTGCGTCAACATATGCAGTGTCACCATCCAGTGGCCTGGGAGAACTGTGGCTCCGATGTGGTGGTCCAGCCTGCCGCAGCTACTGCTGCATCACCCAGTGGCACGCACCCGGTTTCAGCCAGTCAAGGCTCCACCACCTCAGCCGAAGGGAGCTATCTGTCATTCCTATCTTCGTCTGGTCCAGATGCTCCTGCTACTACTCCTCATCAGTCATTCCGTCAGCAATCGATCGCCGAAGCGATTGCCAAGAGACAGCAGTATGTGTGCACGCATCCAATGGTGCAAAAGCTAAACGTGCTCCTGTCCAAGTTACTGGTGCTGAAGGTCCTACCTTTCCAAGTGGTGGACTCTGCGCCTTTCAGAGACCTGATGGCATGTACCGAGCCTAGGTGGAGAGTCCCAAGCCATCATTTCTTTGCCAAAAAGGCAGTACCAGCCCTGCACAAATATGTCAAACATAAGGTGTCTGCTAAAGTGCACGGCAGCACCGACATGTGGGGCTGTAACTACGGTCAGGGACAATGCATGTCCTTTACAGCCCACTGGGTGAATGTGGTTCCTGCACAGCCACACCAGCAACTTGGCCAGGTCATGCCGCTTCCGCCTCCACGTTGTCACACCCTTGGTCCTGCCACAATGTCTGTCCTCTGCCTCCTCATCCTCCACCATGGCCTCAGCCTCCACTGCAGGGACAAGTCACAGTGTCCCTCCAGCATACCACATGTGCAGGGCTCGGTGGTGTCACGCTGTTCTGCACCTGGTTTACCTTGGCGAACGGAGTCACACAGGGGAGAAACTGCTCCATGTGATGCATCAAGAAATCAAATCCTGGCTTTCTCCGCGTGAACTGAAAATCTGCACCATGCTGACCGACAACGGAAAGAACATGGCGTCGGCGCTGCGTCAAGAAAGGCTGAGCCATGCGCCCTGCATGGCACACATATTCAATCTGATTGTCAAGCAGTTCCAGAATTCTTCCACCCATCTGCAAGACATCCTAAAAATGGGCAGGAAACTTTGCATGCACTTCAGCCACTCGTACACAGCAAAGCACAACCTCCTTGAGCTGCAGCGGCAGAATGTCATCCCCCAACATAGGCTGATATGCGACATTTCCGCCAATTGGAATTCCACCCTCCATATGTTGGACCGACTGTACGAACAGAGAAAGGCCATTAACTATTTCTTGATGATGCAAGCGGATAGGAGTACTCCACTGGGTAACTTTGATGTCAGCCAGTGACAGCTCATGCGTGACACCTTCTGTTTGCTCAGGCCCTTTGAGGAGGCCATGTTATTTGTCAGAGTCCAGGACTACGGAATGAACAAAGTCATTCCACTGCTTCATGTCCTGGAACAGATGCTGGTAACTATCGCTGGTCAGGGGACAGGAGATGTGGCGCCTCGATCTCACAGCCACATGAGCCCTGTGGGGGCTGAACTTAAAGAGGAGGGGGAGGAGGACATTGGAGCACAGGCAATGTGTAGCCAAATGGGTGGTTTTTCTACTCAGCTGACAGGAGAGGAGAAGCAGGAGCAGCCAGAGGAGCTACAGGCTGATGAGGAAGACGAGACAGAGGACCCGGACACACCATGACAGTATGCAGTGGAGATGGAGGCAGGGAGTCCCTCCGAGTCACTTGCACAAATGGCATGATGCATGCTCACTTGCTTGCGTAGTGACAGCCGAATTGTCATCATTCGGCAGAGGGATGACTTCTGGCTCTCCACCTTTTTGGAGCCTCGCTACCGGTCCAGAATGGGGGCCTTTTTACCACCCACCGAGAGGGAGGACAAACTGAACTACTACAGAGACATCCTATGTAGTCAGTTGGCAGCTGCCTATCTGTGCCATCATCCATCCTCTCGCAAGTCTGACCAAGGGGGCCCTCTGCGCTCACATTCAACTGCCATGGCTGCTGGGGAGGGGTGGGGTGGCAGGAGCAGTACCAGCTCCATCAGCAGGAGCCTGAGTCTACAGTCGCTGATGAGTAGCTTTTTTCACCCGCATAGTGGAGAAACTACTCACCAGCAGCAGCAGGTAGACCTGGAGCAGGACCTGAACTAGAAGGTGGTGGCATACTTGGACAGCACCCTGCCACCCAACATTAAAGATCCGCTGGACTACTGGGTAGAGATGTCGCGAACATAAAATTTCCGTTCGAGAACGGCAAACGCGAATTTCTGCAAATATTTGCGAACGGGCGAACCGGGCGAACCGCCATAGACTTCAATAGGCAGGCGAATTTTAAAACCCACAGGGACTCTTTCTAGCCACAGTAGTGATGGAAAAGTTGTTTCAAGGGGACTAACACCTGGACTGTGACATGCCGGAGGGGGATCCATGGCAAAACTCCCATGGAAAATTACATAGTTGACGCAGAGTTGGATTTTAATCCATAAAGGGCATAAATCACCTAACAATCCAAATTTTTTTTGAACAACGTGGTTTAAAACATCCAGTGTGTGTATGTGTGTATACGATCAGGTATGATGTTGTATCGATCAGGTAGTGTAAGGGTTACGCCCGCTTCACAGACATTGACAGACCAAACTCCCCTTTTAATGCACCGCAAACAACCGCAAACAGTCCATTTGCCGAACCGCAAACTCACCATTTGTACAAGGTTGGATTCCAAGCTAGCCATGTCCCGTTGATGTCATTGAAGGTTTCTTCCTCCACGTTTTCGAACGGGGAGATGGTTAAAAAAACGCTGGCTCCCTCCCCTTTGTTTGAATTTATGCCACGGTCACTGCGTCTGCGCCGTGCAATTTACTGTCACACCCGATATGAGTGGTATTTTCTGTAGTTCTCTCTTCTCATCAGTTTAATCCCTGTTACGTCCCAAATCTATGGTCCATTTATTAAATTGATTTTTCGAACAGGGAGATGGTTAAAAAAAAGCTGTCTCCCTCCCCTTTGTTTGAATTTACGCCACGGTCACTGCGTCTGGGCCGTGCAATTTACTGTCACACCCGATATGAGTGGTATTTTCTGTAGTTCTCTCTTCTTATCAGTTTAATCCCTGTTACGTCCTCAATCTATGGTCCATTTATTAAATAGATTTTTTGAACGGGGAGATGGTTAAAAAAAAGCTGGCTCCCTCCCCTTTGTTTGAATTTACGCCACGGTCACTGCGTCTGCGCCGTGCAATTTACTGTCACACCCGATATGAGTGGTATTTTCTGTAGTACTATTCTCATCAGTTTAATCCCTGTTACGACCCATATCAGGGTGGGATTGCCTTTTGTGAAAAAAAATTTAGGCCGGGTACCTTCGACTGACTTCACAGTGACAGACCAAACTCTGATACACCAAACTGAATTGATTTTAGGAGCCGGGAGATGGAAAAAGCAGCTTGGTCGGTCCTCTTACTCCCAAGTTGGGGCACTGCGCGTGCACGGAGCAATGTGCTGTGACACCCTATATGAGTGGTGTCTTAACTAGTACTATTCCTATCAGTTTAATCCCTGTTACGTCCCCTATCCGGGGACATGTGTCGAATTGATTAACCATTGTCGAATTAACGAACCATTACGACATCCTGGAATAATTTAGTTCTGAGCTTTGTACTTGCTTTGTATTGGAATTGATGGGGATTTTTTAAATTGTCTGCATTATTTCTAATAAACTATTAAGAGACTTTATTAAGATTTTTTTATTTTATGTATTAAAAACCCACCCATACATCTTAAAAAAAAATATATATATTTATTTTGGTTTTTTCCATGAAAAATTATCCAGCCGATCGCTTTTGATCTGATCATAATGAAGCAACGGCCTTATCATCTGGGCAACATTGCCAACACACTCAGAGGTGATGATCGCTTCATTGTGATACGCAAGCCCCTTCACCACAACAAGGTAACTATCACGAAGGGGAATTGACACTTGTATGTGGCTTTTTTTTTGTTTTGTTTTTGCAGCCACAGTGCAGCACCAGAGGCCAGAAAAATTAGGCATGTACACATGCCTGAAAAATAATGTTATTGTTGCAGCCGCTGTTGTAGCAGTGGCCGGAAAAATTGATGTTTTCAAGGCAGAAAGGTGACTAAAACATTGCGGCTTGAACCATAGTTGGTGGCGGAGAATTCACGAAAGTCATCCGGTATGCAGACATTAAATACAGCAGCGTGGGGACCATTTTGAGGCCAAGGCATGTCATCAGGCCTTTTGTTAGTCAAACGTATCACCCACTGTCAGTCCCTTCGGGATCCATGCCTCATTCATCTTAATGAAGGTGAGGTAATCAACACTTTTTTGACCGAGGCGACTTCTTTTGTCAGTGACAATGCCTCCTGCTGCACTGAAGGTCCTTTCTGACAGGACACTTGAAGCGGGGCAGGCCAGAAGTTCTATCGCAAACTGGGATAGCTCAGGCCACAGGTCAAGCCTGCACACCCAGTAGTCAAGGGGTTCATCGCTCCTCAGAGTGTCGATATCGGCAGTTAAGGCGAGGTAGTCTGCTACCTGTCGGTCGAGTTGTTCTCTAAGGCTGGATCCCGAAGGGCTGTGACGATGTGTAGGACTGAAAAAGCATATTTCCAGATGACCCACTAACCCAGGAAGTTAATTCAATTATTCCAATAGTCTACTGACTATAATTTCCCGTTTCTGGTCCTATAATTAAAATATAACTTTTATTTCCTTTTATTAAACTATATTCCACACAGAAAAAACACTTATTTTAAAAAGATATATGGAGGACTTGGACACCGTGGGCTCAGTATATCTATTATTGAGGAGGGCTTGTATTGCATTACACTGGAGGACTTTCTCTTCACACACAGATCATATACTGGCTATTTGTATCTAGCCTGTGTAGTTACACTTTGTTGTCTATAGGTGTCACCTAACACCGAGTGTGTGATCGTTCACGCTACACTTTGTTGCTAGTTGTTGCGTCTAAGGCTCTGCCTTAATTGTGTGTCCTTCACTGCCTATTTGCAATTACTTGTGCCGTACATTTATTCCTACTCTGGCCCACAGGGGGGTCCGGCGTCTGCAGATCGCCTTTCCCTATATCCTTTTCAGCCCTTCATTTATAGTTAAAATATTAAAGACACAGCTCCCCCAACATGTTTCACCGCTCCAGCGGCGTCTTCAGGGGAATGGAGCTACTATCAAGTTGACAGCATGAAAGACCCCATTTGCACAAGGTTGGATGCCGAGCTACTCATTTCCCGTTCCTCGTCCTCACTGATGTCATTGACGGTCTGTTCTTCACCCCAGCCACGTACAACACCACGGGTCCCAGATAGGTGACAACAACGAGCACCCTGGGATGCCTGCTGTGGTTGGTCTTCCTCCTCCTCAAAGCCACATTCCTCCTCTGACTCCTCTTCCTCATACTCCTCTTGCAGCGTTGCCGCAGGTCCGGCAAGCGATGATGACAAGGCTGTTTCTGGTGGTGATGGTGACCACAACTCTTCCTCTTCACGCTCATCTACAGCCTGATCCAGCACTCTTCGCAGGGCACGCTTCAGGAGGAAAACAAATGGGATGAGGTCGCTGATGGTGCCTTCGGTGCGACTGACTAGGTTTCAATATTTCAAAGACCCTTTGGACCCAGGAAATTCAAATTATATAATTCAAATAGTCTAGTTTCCTAGACTAGTAAGCTCCCGTTTTCGGTCAACTTAAAACATAACGTTTATTTTATTTCATTTATTAAGAGTAATATAACATACAAAATAAAACAACTTATCACATGTAAGACGCAGGGGGTGATGTACCTGGCTTCCTGCCCATGCCCTAAACTATACGTGGGCAAAACGATACAAGAGTTAAGACGCCGCATCTCAGGGCATATCAGTACCATCGAAACAGGAAAAGACACATCAAAATATTTTCATAACAACAAGAGCTCCGTTCTTAGATTCTGGGGCATAGAGAAAATATCCCTAGGACCAAGATGGGGGAATTTAGATAAGAAATTGTTACAGAGTGAGGCACGCTGGATTCACAGACTGAATACAATGAGTCCACAAGGCCTCAATGAAGGTTTTTCCTTCACAGCCTTTATATAAAATAACTGGAGAGTACCTCATAAGAAATAAATTAATATTACAACTATGAAAGAAGTAAAAAGAATAAATATAACTTACCTGGAAGAAAAAGGTGAGTGTTCCTCAACCTTCTGAACATCATATAATCGGATCTTTGAATACCAATATGAGGAAAGACAGAGAGAATAATGGAATCGTCATGCCTATATATAATAAAACAAATTAAATAAGAAATATGTGATTCGAGGTAATTTTTAGAGCATCAAGTATGTATACATTGGCTGCATTATGACAAAAGAAGCATGTGATGGATAAGTCGATGTTCGTGACACTATATTGTGATCAGAATATGTATCTAGTAATCGGATGTTGGATGAGAGGTAAAATTCTAAGTTCAGACGCATGCCCAGTATAGTTATACTTGTGATTAAAATACCAAAAGTCTTCATGCATAAACAATATATATCTGAAAAGAAATTTCTAGGAGAGGTTAAAAACCTAAAGTTCAGACGCATGCTCAGTATAACTAGACCTCTCACTAAAAACATCAAAGTATCTATACATGCGCCGTACATACTAGTGAAGGATCAATGAAACTTGAAATCTAAGTTCAGGCGCATGCGCTGTACCACCATATCTCTGGAGGTTTTATGAAAATGAATTCAGAGTTTCCGCGCATGCGTAACTCTGAATATATAAGTATGAACGTGAGTCAAAATGTCTAAGTATAGGCGCTTGCTCAGCACTGTCATTTTCCGATTTAAAAATTATAAGCTCCCGCGCATGCGCAACTGCAGATGCATACCCAGTATAATTAAAAGTGTTAAAGTACTTACACATGCGCCGCATATACTAGTGGAGGATTAATGCAACTAGAAATCTAAGTCTAGACGCATGCGCTGTATTATCATGTCTCCAAAGGCTCTATGAAAACAAATTCAGAGTCTCTGCTCAGGCGTAACCTCGAATATATATAAGTATGAACGTGAGCTGAAATGCCTAAGTATAGGCGCATGCTCAGTATTGTCATCTTTCAATTATTAAACTATAAGTTCTCGCGCATGCGCAGTGTACAGATTTAAACGCAAGACGCGACTTTATGACAAAAACATAGCCAAAATGTCTAAGTATAGGCCATGCTCAGTAATGTCATACCTCCGATTATAAAACTAAAAGTTCCTGCGCATGCGCAGTGTGCAGTTCTGAACGTAAGACGCGATTATATGATGAAAACATAGTAATTAATGCTCAGATTGGGCCACTAGACTATCAATCAAGATGCTTTAGCAGCGGTTGGCTGCAGTGCACTCAATGACCCACTCACAGAGGATAAAAGAACACTTTTGAAAAGCATTCTTGTTGATAGTAGCTCTATTCCCCTGATGAAGCCACGTTCAGTGGTGAAACATGTTGGGGGAGCTCTAGCCTTGAGATTTTAGATTAGGTTAGGCGGGACTTCTGTCACGGCGAGGAGTAACTGCAGACCCCTCTAAACCGTGACCATAAATGGTGGAGAGTCGTCCTAAAGATAGACAAAGACCAAAATAATGATTGAAAACGACTGAATAGGTGACCTCCTAACATAAATTCCATCAAGGCAGAAAAAGTGTACCGCTAAAATATAAAGCAAAAGGCGGATGTATGTATGTTATGGAGGCAGAATATATGGGTGAATTTAACCCCTAGCTCTGCCTATAGAATCCTGCTATACCTAGAATTTTAAAGTTTTCCTTTGTTCTCCCATTTTATGTTATATTACTCTTAATAAATGAAATAAAATAAACGTTATGTTTTAAGTTGACCGAAAACGGGAACTGACTAGGTTTGTCATCTCCTCAAAAGGATGCATGAGCCTACAGGCATTGCGCATGAGCGTCCAGTAACGTGGCAAAAAAATTCCCAGCTCCGCAGAGGCTGTCCTAGCACCCCGGTCATACAAATACTCGTTGACGGCTTTTTCTTGTTGGAGCAAGCGGTCAAACATTAGGAGTGTTGAATTCCAACGTGTCGGGCTGTCGCAAATCAAGCGCCTGACTGGCATGTTGTTTCGGCGCTGAATGTCTGAAAAGTGCGCCATGGCCGTGTAGGAACGCCTGAAATGGCCACACACCTTCCTGGCCTGCTTGAGGACGTCCTGTAAGCCTGGGTACTTAGACACAAAGCATTGTACGATGAGATTCAACACATGTGCCATGCACGGCACATGTGACAACTTGCCCAAATTCAATGCCGCCAACAAATTGCTTTCATTGTCACACACCACTTTGCCGATCTCCAGTTGGTGCGGGGTCAGCCACTGATCCACCTGTGCGTTCAGGGCGGACAGGAGTGCTGGTCCGGTGTGGCTCTCTGCTTTCAGGCAAGTCAACCCCAAGACAGTGTGACACTGTCGTATCCGGGATGTGGAATAGCCCCTGGGGAGCTGGGGGGATTCAGTTGATGTGCAGCCAGACACCGCAGCAGAAGAGGACTCAGCCGAGGAGGTTATGGAAGAGGATGGAGTAGGAGGAGTAGAGGAGGTGGCAGTAGGCCTGCCTGCAAGTCGTGGCGGAGTCACCAACTCCGCTGCAGAGCCACGCATTCCATGCTTGTCAGCCGTCAGCAGGTTGACCCAATGCGCAGTGTAGGTGATATACCTGCCCTGACCGTGCTTTGCAGACCAGGTATCAGTGGTCAGATGGACCCTTGCCCGAACACTGTATGCCAGAGATGCCATGACTTCCTTTTCAATCACTGAGTAGAGGTTTGGGATTGCCTTTTTTGAAAACAACTTTTGTCCGGGTACCTTCCACTGTGGTGTCCCAATAGCGACAAATTTTTTGAAGGCCTCAGACTCCACCAGCTGGTATGGTAAAAGCTGGCGGGCTAAGAGTTCCGTCAAGCCAGCTGTCAGACGCCGGGCAAGTGGGTGACTCTGACATTGGCTTCCTATGCTCAAACATTTCCTTTACAGACACCTGACTGTGGGCAGATGAGATGGAACTGCTGAAGGTGAGAGGCGGAGTGGCGGGTGGTTGAGAGGGGGCAAGGAGGACAGCAGTGGTTGACGTGGCTGAAGATGCTGGACCAGGAGGAGGATGGTGGCTTTGAGCTTGTGTACTGCTTCTACTCGTCATCATGTGTTGATCCCATAGGCGTTTGTGATGTGTGATCATGTGCCTTCGCAAAGCAGTTGTACCTAGGTGGGTGTTGGATTTCCCACGACTCCGTTTCTTTTGGCATAGGTTCCAAATGGCATCGCTGTTGTCAGAGGCAGACACACAAAAAAAAATGCCACACTGTTGAGCTTTGCAATGACGGCATTCTGGTGGTGGCAACAGCATGCGTTGATTGGCGTGCTGTCTGGCTGACTCCGGGTGCCGATACATGCTGTCTGACTGTGCCACTAGCTCCTTGCAACGACCTCCCCCTGATTCCAACTCGTCTCCTCCTTCTCTCTGTCTCCCCTTCTGAACTTTCCCCCTCTTCTTCTTCTCTTTGAGCAGGCACCCACGTGGCATCCACGGACACATCGTCATCATCAACCACTTCACTTGTATCTGACACCTCAGCAAAGGAAGCAGCAGCGGGTACAACATCGTCATCATCATCACACTGTACGTCCATGTGTGTAATGCTGCCTGACTGAGACATATCCCTGTTATCTCCATCCTCTGGCAATAATGGTTGCGTATCACTAATTTCATCCAACTGATGTGTAAATAACTCCTCTGAGGGATCAAGTGAAGCGGCTGTGGTGGCTGTGGTGGTAGTGGTGGTGGTGGCGGCGGGCGGGAGAGTGGTAACTTGAGAGCAGGTGACCAAAGCTGAGCTGGAGGAGGATGGTGCGTCAAGGTTCTTAGCGGAAGCTGTTGAAGATTGGATGTCCTGTGTAAGCCAGTCAACTATTTTTTCTGAATTTTTGGGGTTCAGGGTACGTGGCCTCTGAACACTGGGCATTATTCCAGGGCCAGTGGAAATCACAGCACCACGAACACGACAGCCCCTGCGGCGTGGCCTGCCTCTGCCTGTCATTTTTTATTAGATAAGTGTTACAATGCGTGCAAGGTACTGTGCCACCCTATATAAGTGGTGGGCAGTGGGCACAGTACAGTTTGTGTGGGCCTGACACACACTGGCTTGCAACTGTGATTATATCACAGAAAAATATTAAATAGAATTTTTTTTTATCTGCGAGGTATTTGTGAGTGAGTGACACCCTGGAGGCCTAGCCACTAGCCAGTCTGTGTGGGCCTGACACACACTGGCTTGCAAATGTGATTAGATCACAGAAAAATATTAAATATATATTTTTTTTATCTGCGAGGTATTTGTGAGTGAGTGACACCCTGTAACGGTATGAGTGGAGGCCTAGCCAGTGACCACAATACAGTCTGTGTGGACCTGACACACACGGGCTTGCAAATGTGATTAGATCACAGAAAAATATTAAAAATATATTTTTTTTTATCTGCAAGGTATTTGTGAGTGAGTGACACCCTGTAATGGTATAAGTGGTGGCCTAGCCACTAGCCACAATACAGTCTGTGTGGGCCTGACACACACTGGTTTGCACCTGGGATTAGATCACAGAAAAATATTAAATAGAATTTTTTTTTATCTGCGAGGTATTTTCTGTCACACCCTGTATTAATAGTGTGCACACAGTACTGTCTGTGACTGAGCCTGCAGCCTCTCACACACGGGCAGGCAACTGCAATATATATATATATTTAAAAAAAACTGACTGATTTACCAGCCTTGGGAGGGTCTGGGAGGGAGGGTCTGCTGCTGATTGGCTGGAATGTGTCTGCTGACTGTGAGTACAGGGTCAAAGTTTACTCAATGATGATGTATAGGGGGCTGACCGAACATCGCATATGTTCGCCCGCCGCGGGGAACGCGAACAAGCTATGTTCGCCGGGAACTATTCGCCGGCGAACTATTCGGGCCATCACTACTACTGGGTAGCCAAACTTGATTTGTGGCCGCAACTAGCAGAGTTTGCCCTGGAAAAGCTGTCCTCCACACTATGTCACCTTGCTGGTGACATAGTGTGAAGCTGGCAGTAGCAGCAACAGCATCAGGAGGATACCACAGAGTGGCAAGGTGACATAGTGTGGAGTTGGCAGCAGCATGAGGAGACCACAGAGTGGCAAGGTGACATAGTGTGGAGATGGCTAAGAAGATAAAAAGTAGGTACCGGAAACCACTTCACTGGCAGTGCTGGGCAAGATGTTGTCACGGTGGGAAGTGGGGGAAATCCCCCACTGTACAATGTAAGAAGGGATAAATGATAGCTGCTAGGCCAAGAAGCCAGGAAAAAAGAAGCAGGTCACCTCCTATAGCATCCCTAATCCTCTCCCTAACTCCTCACCGTATGAGCGGACCTGGATGGTAGGACGGCTCATACCCTAGATACCTGAGGCCCTGAGTCGCCCTGAGAATCCCTCACAAAGGAGCTGATGAGAAGTACCCTGTTCTTCCAGGACACGGAAGAACAGGAGTCTCCAAAGGCCTA
The DNA here is from genome assembly GCF_905171765.1 of Bufo bufo. NCBI lineage: Eukaryota > Metazoa > Chordata > Amphibia > Anura > Bufonidae > Bufo > Bufo bufo. Next base: position 82,790,877 of record NC_053392.1, read on the forward strand.
GTAGCAGGGAAAAAGTGAGACCATACACAGCAAGAGGATTGGCAGGTAAGAACACAAGACAACACACTTACCTGCCGAAGACTCCACGACTGGAATCCGTGCATATGTACAGGAGCCCTAACACCAAACAGGATGCCGTACCAGCAACTAACACAGGTATCTAGCACACAAGACTCCGCCAGGACCCCCATGCCGAAAGGTGCATGGAACCCCTAGGCAGCGCTGCATACAGGCTTGTGGTTCACCCCTCTGGGAAACCAACCCCCTTCTGGAGGACACAACACACATGGAAAACGTCATATACATGCAGGGACAAACACTAACAACAGCCCATACATGTAACAACAGATGTCCAGAAGCGCCAGTGAAGTGGTTCCCGTACCTACTATTTTTCTTCTTATTGATCCTATGATGGCACTTATCCAGAGGTGCAGTTAGGAACCAAGGCTGCAGGCAGGCTATTTTCCTGGATGCTGGTCGGGACATTTCACCAGCAAGGCACTCCAAGCTGTTGTGACTTCATCACATCACTTTCTGGTAAGCGCAATTTTATTATCTCACTAAAAGTTACTTGTGACTGTACCACACATAAGGTGCTGTCTCCTCTCGCCCCTTTCTCTATTTGGATAATGTGGAGATGGCAGCAGCAGGATACCACAGAGTGGCAAGGTAACATAGTTTGGAGGTAATGACAGCATCAGGAGGCCACAGAGTGGCAAGGTGACATAGTGTGAAGTTGGCCACTCTGTGGTCTCCTCATGCTGCTGCCAACTCCACACTATGTCACCTTGCCACTCTGTGGTAGCCTCCTGATGCTGCTGCTGCTACTGCCATGTCCACACTATATCACCTTGCCACTCTGGTCTCCTGATGCTGCTACTGCCATCTCCACACTATGTCACCTTGACACTTTGTGGTCTCCTGATGTTGCTGCTGATGCTACTGTCATCTCCACACTATGTCACCTTGCCACTCTGTGGTCTCCTCATGCTGCTGCCAACTCCACACTATGTCACCTTGCCAGTCTGTGGCCTCCTGATGCTACCGCCACCTCCAAACTATGTCACCTTGCCACTCTGTGGTATCCTGCTGCTGCCATCTCCACACTATGTCACCTTGCCACTCTGTGGTATCCTTATGCTGCTGACAACTTCACACTATGTCACCTTGCCACTCTGTGGTATCCTCCTGATGCTTCTACAGTCAGGTCCATAAATATTGGGACATCAACACAATTGTAACATTTTTGGCTCTATACACCACCACAATGGATTTGAAATGAAACGAACAAGATGTGCTTTAACTGCAGACTGTCAGCTTTAATTTGAGGGTATTTACATCCAAATCAGGTGAACGGTGTAGGAATTACAATAGTTTGCATATGTGCCTCCCACTTGTTAAGGGACCAAAAGTAATGGGACAGAATAATAATTATAAATCAAACTTTTACTTTTTAATACTTGGTTGCAAATCCTTTGCAGTCAATTACAGCCTGAAGTCTGGAACGCATAGACATCACCAGACGCTGGGTTTTATCCCTGGTGATGCTCTGCCAGGCCTCTATTGCAACTGTCTTCAGTTCCTGCTTGTTCTTGGGGCATTTTCCCTTCAGTTTTGTCTTCAGTAAGTGAAATGCATGCTCAATCGGATTCAGGTCAAGTGATTGACTCGGCCATTGCATAACATTCCACTTCTTTCCCTTAACAAACTCTTTGGTTGCTTTTGCAGTATGCTTTGGGTCATTGTCCATCTGCACTGTGAAGCGCCGTCCAATGAGTTCTGAAGCATTTGGCTGAATATGAGCAGATAATATTGCTCGAAACACTTCAGAATTCATCCTGCTGCTTTTGTCAGCAGTCACATCATCAATAAATACAAGAGAACCAGTTCCATTGGCAGCCATACATGCCCACGCCATGACACTACCACCACCATGCTTCACTGATAAGGTGTATGCTTAGGATCATGAGTAGGGATGAGCGAACCCGAACTGGGGTGTTCGTGACACGGACCCGAACCCGAACATTTATGTAAAAGTCCGGGTTCGGGTTCGGTGTTCGGCGCTTTCTTGGCGCTTTTTGAAAGGCTACAAAGCAGCCAATCAACAAGAGTCGTACTACTTGCCCCAAGAGGCCATCACAGCCATGCCTACTATTGGCATGGCTGTGATTGGCCAGTACAGCATGTGACCCAGCCTCTATTTAAGCTGGAGTCACGTAGCGCCACACGTCACTCTGCTCTGATCAGTGTAGGGATAGGATGCAGCTGCTGCTGTTAGGGCCAGATTAGGCAGGGATTTACTCATCAAAAACACTTACTGAAGTGATCGATCTACAGCTGTGTATCATTCAACTTCTGCTATTTAATTGCTCACTGTTTTAAGGCTGCCCAGAGCGTTTTTCTGTCACTTTTTTCTGGGGTGATCGGCGGCCATTTTGTGTCTTGTGGTGCGCCAGCACAAGCTGCCACCAAGTCCATTTAACCATCAATAGTGTGTTGTTGTTTTTTGCTATATCCTACATCAGGGGCTTGGCTGTGCTTGCTATTTTATTGAGGGGTAAAATACAATTGCCAAAATAGCAGTACCCTAAATCTGGTGTTTCAGCTGTGGCTAGCCAATTGTAATACTGTCTGCTGTCTGGCAAAGGATATATTTTTTTCTGGGTTGAAATACAATTCTCAAATTAGCAATTCCCTAAATCAGTGGTTTCTGCTGTAGCAGGCCAAGTTTAAATCTATCCATAAAATGGTATATTACTTTGAAGGTGCTGATAGGGTCATTCTCAATAACTTCACACACTACCGTGCATCTCCAAGTGTAATTCTGTCCGTAAAGGGATACCTGTCATCCATCTAGGGCCTAAATACTAGGCCTACAATTTATATTCAGCTAAATCCGAGGTTACTGCTGTGGCTGTGTCACGGAACCATGAACCAGACGTACAACAAGAGATAAGTGAAAATAAGAAGGCTTTATTGAAAATAAAGCTGTAAAGCAAAAGTCCAAACGAATGGTGAAACCGAAGCAGAGTCTTTGAGAGGCCAGAGATCAGGAACCAGAAGGGTAGTCAGACGAAGCCAGGATCAGGAACCAGCAGGGTAGTCAGACGAAGCCAGGATCAGGAACCAGCAGGGTAGTCAGACGAAACCAGGATCAGGAACCAGAAGCAGCAGCAGTCTTAGAAGCATGTGAACACAGGAGGACCAAGCAAGGAACTGAAGCCACAGACCTCCTATATATATGAGCTAGGCATCCAGCTCCTCCCAGTGGGAAGGAGGAGCCGCAGGGTGGAAGGCTACAAGAAACCCAGAAACCAAGATGGCCGCCAGCACATGTCAAACGAAGGAGAACAGCAAGAAGGTAAGACCATGACAGTACCTCCCCCTCAAGGGCCCCTCCTCCGCGGAGCAAAAAACGGTTTCTGAGGGAAGCGTGCGTGGAAGGCTCGGAGCAAGGCAGGAGCATGGACATCTGCGGAGGGAACCCAGGAACGCTCCTCTGGACCATAACCACGCCAATGGACCAAAAACTGCACCCGACCGCGGACCAGGCGTGAGTCCAGGATATTGCTCACCTCATACTCCTCATGATTGCCCACTCGGTCCGGACGAGGCCGAGGAACCGAGGAAGTGAAACGATTACACACCAGTGGCTTCAACAGGGAGACATGAAACACGTTAGAGATCCGCATGCCAGGAGGAAGCGGAAGGGCATAGGCTACCGGGTTTACCCTGCGAAGCACTCGGAAGGGACCAACAAAGCGAGGCGCCAGCTTGGGAGTGGGCACTCGAAGGTTGAGGTTGCGGGTGGACAACCATACACGGTCTCCGACCTGGTAGAAAGGAGCAGGCGCTCGTCTGCGATCAGCCTGGAGTCTCTGGCGCTGCGCAGAGGCCTCAAGGGACTTCTGGATCTGTACCCAAGAAGCACGTAGGACGGAAAGGTGATCCTCCACCGCCGGAATATCCTGGGGAGAGAATACCTCCGGTAACACGGCAGGTTGGAACCCATAATTGGCCATGAAGGGAGACGTCCCAGAGGAAGAGTTCACCGCCGTGTTCCTGGCAAACTCAGCCCAAGGCAGAAGGTCAACCCAATTGTCTTGGTGATCGGAGACATAGCAACGAAGGAATTGCTCCAAGGCCTGATTGGATCGTTCTGCGGCCCCATTGGACTGAGGGTGGTAGGCCGAGGAGAAGGAGAGATGAATCCCCAACTGGGAGCAAAAGGCGCGCCAGAACCTGGACACAAACTGACTCCCCCGATCCGACACAATCTCCTTGGGCAAACCGTTCAACCGGAAGACCTCCCTGGCAAAAATCGTGGCCAACTCTTGTGCAGAGGGTAACCTCTTGAGAGGAACACAGTGGCACATTTTGGAAAACCGATCCACAATCATGAGAATGACCGTATGGCCTCGGGATGCAGAGAGGTCCACAATGAAATCCATCCCCAGGTGTGACCATGGGCGCTCCCCGGTGGCTATGGGTTGCAGAAGGCCCAACGGAAGGTGCCGAGGGGACTTACTCTGGGCACAAACGGAGCATGCCGCTACATATGCGGCGATGTCGGAACGTAGGGAAGGCCACCAGAACAGACGTGAAACAGCCCAGGACAGCTGATTCTTTCCAGGATGCCCCGCGGTCTTGGAGTTATGGTAGGTTCGCAACAACCGAGTGCGCAACTCCTCAGGCACAAAACATCTGCCGTTGGGTCTCCCAGAGGGAGCACCAGATTGAGCCGCCAAAATCTGCTCACCCAGGGGAGAGGTCAGGCTGGTGCGAATGGCGGCCAGGATCTGATTCGGAGGTATGACCGAAGTCGGAATCGACTCCTCCCTGGACAGCTCAGAGTACTGCCGTGATAGGGCATCCGCCCTGATGTTCTTGAAACCGGGTAGGTAGGAGACCACGTAATTAAAACGTGACAAGAACAGAGCCCATCTGGCCTGACGTGGTGTCAATCTCTTGGCCTCAGAAAGGTAGGTCAGATTCTTATGGTCCGTCAGGATGAGAACCGGAACCACCGAACCCTCGAGCAAGTGCCTCCATTCTTTAAGGGCCTGCACGATGGCCAATAACTCCCTGTCACCAATCTGATAGTTGCACTCCGCGGAAGACAGTTTCCGGGAGTAAAACCCACAAGGAAGCAGAGGACCCTCTGGTGTTCTACGCTGAGACAGAAGGGCGCCTACTCCCGTCTCAGACGCGTCCACCTCGAGGACAAAGGGCAACCCAGGGTTGGGATGCGACAGAATCGGAGCCGACACAAAAGCAGACTTTAGGGCCTCAAAAGCTCGGATGGCCTCGAGCGGCCAGACCTGGGAATTACTGCCCTTCCTGGTCAGATCCGTGAGAGGCTTGGCCAGCATGGAAAAGTCCCTGATGAACTTCCGATAATAATTGGCGAAGCCCAAAAAGCGCTGCAGGGAACGAAGACCACTGGGCTGGGGCCACTGTAAGACAGCCGAAACCTTCTCAGGATCCATGGAGAACCCCTCAGCGGAAATGATGTAACCTAAGAAGGTTACCTGGGATCGGTGAAATTCGCATTTCTCAAGCTTACCGAACAGCTTGTTCTCTCGTAACCGTTGCAACACTCGTCTGACATCCAGAATGTGGGCCTCCATGGATTCAGAATATACCAAGATGTCATCCAAATAGACCACCACACACTGCTGCAACAGGTCACGGAAAACATCGTTGATGAATTCCTGAAAGACTGCGGGCGCATTGCACAACCCAAAGGGCATAACCAAGGATTCATAATGACCGGTCCTGGTGTTAAACGCGGTCTTCCACTCATCGCCCGCCTTGATCCTTACCAGGTTATATGCCGCCCTCAGGTCGAGTTTGGTAAAGACCGTGGCCCCTTTAAGGCGATCGAACAGCTCGGAAATCAAGGGTATCGGGTAAGCGTTCTTGATCGTGATGCGATTGAGACCCCTGTAATCGATGCAAGGCCTCAACTCACCGCCCTTCTTTTTCACAAAGAAAAATCCAGCCCCTGCCGGGGACGAGGATTTGCGAATGTGTCCGCGTGAAAGCGCCTCCCTCACGTACTCCTCCATGGCCTCATTCTCCGCTACCGACAGTGGATAGACTTTGCCACGAGGAGGAACGGCACCAGGTTGTAACTCTATGGCACAATCGTATGGGCGGTGCGGAGGTAGGGCAACCGCGCGCACCTTATCGAATACATCCCGGTACTCCTCGTATTCAGGAGGCAACAGAGAGTCCGAGGAAGTACACAGCAACTTGACAGACCCATGGATGCAACTATCCCCACACTGCGGTGACCACGAGAGGATCTCGGCCGATCTCCAATCGAAAGTCGGATTATGCTTCTGGAGCCAGGGGTACCCCAAGACCACCGAGTAGTGTGGAGACGAAATAACCTGGAGACAGACCGACTCTCTGTGAACGGCACCAATGGCTATCCCCACTGGAAGGGCTTCATGAGTCACGTGTGACGACAGAAGGGGTCTGCCGTCTATCGCCTCAAGAGCCAGTGGGGAACCTCGAGCCTGCAGAGGAATGGAATTGGCGGCAGCGAACACACTATCAATGAACAAACCACCAGCACCAGAGTCCACCAACGCCTGGGTCGTCACCGAGCCCCCGACCCAGGAGAGGACAACAGTGATCAGTGGTTTGTCAACACGGGAAACCGGGGACGAGGAGACTCCACCCAAGATCTGCCCCCGACAGGATCTCAGGTACGAGCGTTTCCCGGACGGTTCGGACATGTCAACCGAAAATGCCCACCGAGACCACAGTACATGGATCGACCCTCGCGTCTCCGGAGTACCCTCTCCCCCTCGGACAGTCGAGCAAACCCCAGCTGCATGGGTTCACCCCCAGACAAGTCATCCCCAGGAGGCGTGGGAGGAGAGGGAGGCAGGGGTGGGACAGCAAACGTAGGCGCCAATCTGTTAGAAGACCTCCGCACGCTCTCCTTAAAGGAAGGTCTCTCCCTGAGTCTGGTGTCAATCAAAATCAGGAAAGAAATAAGAGACTCGAGCTCCACTGGTAGGTCCTTAGCTGCAACCTCATCCTTCAAGGCATCCGAGAGACCATGAGAGAAAGCAGCGACCAGAGCCTCATTATTCCAGCCCACCTCTGCTGCCAGGGTACGAAACTCAATGGCGTATTCAGCTACGGATCGTGAACCCTGTCTGATGGACATAAGGAGCTTCGCAGCAGAGGCAGCACGAGCCGGCACATCGAATACCTTCCGAAGAGAAGCAACAAAACCGGAAAACTCGGCAACCACCGGATTGTTGTTCTCCCATAAAGGGCTGGCCCAGGCTAAGGCCTTGTCCGAGAGCAGCGAGATCAAGAAGCCCACCTTTGATCTCTCAGTAGGAAAGGCATGTGGCAGCAACTCGAAATAAATGCCCACCTGGTTAAGGAAACCTCGGCACTGAGTTGGCTCTCCCCCAAAGCGCTGTGGAAGAGGGGCAGAACCGGTCATACCCCGAAACACCGCAGGCGCAACAACAGGTGTCGGGGTAGACTCTGGCGCAACAACCGGAGCGGCAGTAGGAGCGACAACCGACCCATCGGCAACGGGAGCGAAATGAGCCGTGCGTTCAAGCAGGGTTTGCAACGCCACAGCGAACCGACCCAACAGGTGATCCTGCTGATCAAGTCTGGCAACCAGCATGGGTAGCGAGGATGGCCCTGTACCGTCAGAACTCATGGCTTGGTCCTAATGTCACGGAACCATGAACCAGACGTACAACAAGAGATAAGTGAAAATAAGAAGGCTTTATTGAAAATAAAGCTGTAAAGCAAAAGTCCAAACGAATGGTGAAACCGAAGCAGAGTCTTTGAGAGGCCAGAGATCAGGAACCAGAAGGGTAGTCAGACGAAGCCAGGATCAGGAACCAGCAGGGTAGTCAGACGAAGCCAGGATCAGGAACCAGCAGGGTAGTCAGACGAAACCAGGATCAGGAACCAGAAGCAGCAGCAGTCTTAGAAGCATGTGAACACAGGAGGACCAAGCAAGGAACTGAAGCCACAGACCTCCTATATATATGAGCTAGGCATCCAGCTCCTCCCAGTGGGAAGGAGGAGCCGCAGGGTGGAAGGCTACAAGAAACCCAGAAACCAAGATGGCCGCCAGCACATGTCAAACGAAGGAGAACAGCAAGAAGGTAAGACCATGACAGGCTGGTCAAGTTAATTAGTGTCCGTCAAAGAACAGTTTTTGTTCTGGGCTGAAATACAATTCCCAAATTAGCAATTCCCTAAATCAGTGGTTTCTGCTGTGCCTGTATTAGTGTAATATGGTACCTAAATAGATAGCCAGATAGTGTCAGGTGCCTGTAAAAAAAGGCCTGAATTTGAATTCAATACATTGGGCCAAATATTTTTTTTTTTATTGTGGTGAATGGCAACAATGAGGCAAACATCTAGTAAGGGACGCAGACGCGGACATGGTCGTGGTGGTGTTAGTGGACCCTCTGGTGCTGGGAGAGGACGTGGCCATTCTGCCACAGCCACACGTCCTAGTGTACCAACTACCTCAGGTCCCAGTAGACGCCAGAATTTACAGCGATATTTGGTGGGGCCCAATGCCGTTCTAAGGATGGTAAGGCCTGAGCAGGTACAGGCATTAGTCAGTTGCGTGGCTGACAGTGGATCCAGCACATTCACATTATCTCCCACCCAGTCTTCTGCAGAAAGCGCACAGATGGCGCCTGAAAACCAAGCCCATCAGTCTGTCACATCACCCCCATGCATATCAGGGAAACTGTCTGAGCCTCAACTTATGCAGCAGTCTCTTATGCTGTTTGAAGACTCTGCTGGCAGGGTTTCTCAAGGGCATCCACCTAGCCCTTCCCCAGCGGTGAAAGACATAGAATGCACTGACGCACAACCACTTATGTTTCCTGATGATGAGGACATGGGAATACCACCTCAGCACGTCTCTGATGATGATGAAACACAGGTGCCAACTGCTGCGTCTCTCTGCAGTGTGCAGACCGAACAGGAGGTCAGGGAGGAACACTGGGTGGAAGACGATGCAGGGGACGATGAGGTCCTAGACCCCACATGGAATGAAGGTCGTGCCACTGACTTTCACAGTTCGGAGGAAGAGGCAGTGGTGAGACCGAGCCAACAGCGTAGCAAAAGAGGGAGAAGTGGGCAAAAGCAGAACACCCGCCGCCAAGAGAGTTCGCCTGCTACTGGCCACCGCCACCTGGGACCGAGCACCCCAAATGCAGCTTCAAGGAGTTCCCTGGCGTGGCAGTTCTTCAATCAATGTGCTGACGACAAGACCCGAGTGGTTTGCACGCTGTGCCATCAGAGCCTAAAGCAAGGCATTAACGTTCTGAACCTTAGCACAACCTGCATGACCAGGCATCTGCATGCAAAGCATGAACTGCAGTGGAGTAAACACCTTAAAAACAAGGAACTCACTCAGGCTCCCCCTGCTACCTCTTCCGCTGCTGCCTCGGCCTCTTCCTCCGCCTCTGGAGGAACGTTGGCACCTGCCGCCCAGCAAACAGAGGATGTACCACCAACACCACCATCTCCGTCACCAAGCATCTCCACCATGTCACACGGCAACGTTCAGCTCTCCATCTCACAAACATTTGAGAGAAAGTGTAAATTCCCACCTAGCCACCCTCGATCCCTCGATCCCTGGCCCTGAATGCCAGCATTTCTAAACTACTGGCCTAGGAAATGCTGTCATTCAGGCTGGTGGACACAGACAGCTTCAAACAGCTCATGTCGCTTGCTGTCCCACAGTATGTTGTTCCCAGCCGCCACTACTTCTCCAAGAGAGCTGTGCCTTCCCTGCACAACCAAGTATCCGATAAAATCAAGTGTGCACTGCGCAATGCCATCTGTGGCAAGGTCCACCTAACCACAGATACGTGGACCAGTAAGCACGGCCAGGGACGCTATATCTCCCTAACTGCACACTGGGTAAATGTAGTGGCGGCTGGGCCCCAGGCGGAGAGCTCTTTGGCGCACGTCCTTCCGCCGCCAAGGATCGCAGGGCATCATTCTTTGCCTCCTGTAGCCTCCTCCTCCTACTCCGCTTCCTCCTCCACTTCTTCCACCTGCTCATCCAGTCAGCCACACACCTTCACCACCAACTTCAGCACAGCCCGGGGTAAACGTCAGCAGGCCATTCTGAAACTCATATATTTGGGGGACAGGCCCCACACCGCGCAGGAGTTGTGGCGGGGTATTGAACAACAGACCGACGAGTGGTTGCTGCCGGTGAGCCTCAAGCCCGGCCTGGTGGTGTGCGATAATGGGCGAAATCTCGTCGCAGCCTGGCGCATGTACTAAATTTGGTGGTGCAGAAGTTCATTCACAACTACCCCGACATGTCAGAGCTGCTGCATAAAGTGCGGGCCGTCTGTGCGCGCTTCCGGCGTTCACATCCTGCTGCTGCTTGACTGTCTGCGCTACAGCGTAACTTCGCCCTTCCTGCTCACCACCTCATATGCGACGTGCCCACCAGGTGGAACTCCACCTTGCACATGCTGGACAGACTGTGCGAGCAGCAGCAGGCCATAGTGGAGTTTCAGCTGCATCACGCACGGGTCAGTCGCACTGCAGAACAGCACCACTTCACCACCAATGACTGGGCCTCCATGCGAAACCTGTGTGCCCTGTTGCGCTGTTTCGAGTACTCCACCAACATGGCCAGTGGCGATGACGCCATTATCAGCGTTACAATACCACTTCTATGTCTCCTTGAGAAAACACTTAGGGCGATGATGGAAGAGGAGGTGTTCCAGGAGGAGGAGGAGGAGGAAGAGGGGTCATTTATAGCACTTTCAGGCCAGTCTCTTAGAAGTGACTCAGAGGGAGGTTTTTTGCAACAGCAGAGGCCAGGTACAAATGTGGCCAGACAGGGCCCACTACTGGAGGACGAGGAGGACGAGGATGAGGAGGAGGTGGAGGAGGATGAGGATAAAGCATGTTCACAGCAGGGTGGCACCCAACGCAGCTCGGGCCCATCACTGGTGCGTGGCTGGGGGGAAATGGAGGACATTGACGATACGCCTCCCACAAAGGACAGCTTGTCCTTACCTCTGGGCAGCCTGGCACACATGAGCGACTACATGCTGCAGTGCCTGCCCAACGAAAGCAGAGTTGCCCACATTTTAACGTGTGCGGACTACTGGGTTGCCACCCTGCTGGATCCCCGGTACAAAGACAATGTGCCCACCTTACTTCCTGCACTGGAGCGTGATAGGAAGATGCGCGAGTACAAGCGCACGTTGGTAGACGTGCTACTGAGAGCATTCCCAAATGTCACAGGGGAACAAGTGGAAGCCCAAGGCGAAGGCAGAGGAGGAGCAAGATGTCGCCAACGCAGCTGTGTCACGGCCAGCTCCTCTGAGGGAAGGGTTAGCATGGCAGAGATGTGGAAAAGTTTTGTCACCACGCCACAGCTAACTGCACCACCACCTGAAACGGAACGTGTTAGCAGGAGGCAGCATTTCACTAACATGGTGGAACAGTACGTGTGCACACCCCTCCACGTACTGACTGATGGTTCGGCCCCATTCAACTTCTGGGTCTCCAAATTGTCCACATGGCCAGAGCTAGCCTTTTATGCCTTGGAGGTGCTGGCCTGCCCGGCGGCCAGCGTTTTGTCTGAACGTGTATTCAGCACGGCATGGGGCGTCATTACAGACAAACGCAGCCGCCTAACCACAGCCAATGTGGACAAGCTGACGTTCATAAAAATGAACCAGGCATGGATCCCACAGGACCTGTCCATCCCTTGTGCAGATTAGACATTTATAACTACCTCCCCTTAACAATATATTCTTGTACTCCAGGGCACTTCATTCAATCCTCTTTTTTTAATTTTACCATTATATTGCGGGGCAACCCAAAGTTGAATGAACCTCTCCTCTGTCTGGGTGCCGGGGCCTAAATATATG